>NC_041017.1:6686666-6989696 GCF_004193775.1 Glycine soja
TGTCTTGTGAGAAATCCACCATGACATCACCATGGTTGCTTTTTAACAACAGAGTGAGACTTGGATTTTTCCAAGTGGAAACTACAAAAAAGAAATCTGAACTTTTTCACATAAAAATTAGAGTAACCACCCTTGAGGTTTTGTGTAATTAGACAATACTCTTTAATTTTTTAACCATTACAGTCCCTTGTAGGGGGGTTAGTGTAACATATGAGGGGTGTTAGTATAATATTTTCAAATGTAAAGGAGATTAATGTAGGAAGATAAAAAAAGAGTGGTGTTGTCTATAATTTGAGAAAAGCTCAAGGGTTGCGAGTATAATTTGTTCTAAAAGTTAAGTATGAAAATTCATGAAATTAGAAAAATGGGTCCTAATTGATTCTTCGACCCAAAACTCAAAGTGAGCAAATTACTATAAAGGATTTACAAAATGAAATTAAGAATCTTAAGCAAGAAATCCAAATACTTAACCAAAATGACATTTCATTAGAGTATAGACTACTAGAACTAGAAGGAAGAGAAATTTTAAAGGTACAAGATAAGACAAATGATGGAAGACAAAAGCTCGAAAAAATCTAAGTAATCCATCAAAATAAACTTCACACTGCAGATTAGTACAAAGTTTGGGGCTCATTGTGCTCTTCAAATTATTATCTTTATGTTTTGCTAATTTATCTTCATATTGTATGAGATAATTTTTGGATTGGGCTCTAATTTACTTGAACTTTCTTTAGTTTTCACCTCTATGATTAAGCTTTGAAAAAACTTTTTTATTTATTTCTTCTAGTGCATGTAATGGGTATTTCATCCATTGCAAAGGATCTTTGAATATATTGGACCTTGGTAGATTTCTCTTAATATCTGCAATTTAATTGGTTGTAAAGCATGATAAGATGCTTACCATGTTGATTTTCTGCAGGATGATGCTACACTCTGGAGACTCTATTATTATATTGAAGCTGTTGAGAAAGCCAAAAGTCTTTCTTGTAGTCAAGAGGCCTAGTTTTCTAAATGCTTTAAAAAGCCTCTGAGCCTTAATGATAGTTCATTAGAGCTCTCAGGTTTTTCTGATCTTCCTAACTCTAAAATTTAGAGTTTAGAGTTTAGATTATACAGATTTTCAAAACGCTTACCTCTGTTGCGACAACAGGGATACTATAGTTCATCGACTTGAGTTAAATGCCCTATACCTGAAATGTATAGCATTTAGTTTTTTTTCCTTTTCTTCTCTTGACATGTATATCTTGAGAAGTTAGTCACCAAATATGTATCATCCCAGATTGTGATAGGATATATGTTATGAGTCGGAATTGCATCTTGTATTGATAGCAAAACGTGACGTGAGATATATTCAAGAGAAGAATGATAGTTCTTCAAATTTTTTAACTACTGGTTACTTTTTCCTTTGGCTCTTATTTGTTGTCTAAATGCTTAATTAAAACATATCTATATTGTGATAAGCTTCAAAATCTCTCGGTGGATGTTCATTTCATCATTGTGATTTGTTAATATCTTTCTGATATTAATGAGCGAGGCTAATACTTTGCTTCCAAGTCCATTGATTGATTAGCTGAGATATGATGATAGCTAGGTTAATAACTACTGGAGCGAGCTTGATTAAGAAATCATTTTTAATAGTTTCCTCGGGAAAGTAAAAATGACTATTTTAATACCCACTTGATTGAGTTGATTCTGTGTTTGAAAGTTGGTCTAGTTCTGTTAGTTGAATAGAGTGAATAAGTATTCTAAGTGTTTAATTCTTACATATATATATAAAAAAAAAAAAGTTTGTAAAGATTGATTTGCAAAGAATGGTGCGGGCCATAGAGATCAACTTCGTATGTAGGAAACCTGACCTTGCTTTCGTCTCTGTTTCTAGCTGCTGATGCTGTGGGTGTTCTGCATATTGGATCTTACTTTGATGACATCATGCTGTCCCAAGGTGGGCAGAATGTGGGTTCAAGGTCGATTCTCCATGCTTATCCTACTACTCAAAACATTGTCCATAATATATCATGATATATAACAAATTGAAGCAAAGAACAGGAGAAACAAAATATTAGTTCTATGATGTTTATTTCGATTGATTTATAATTCAATACAATGAATTTATAAGCTGTTTTATAAAGTAATATGTTTTCACATATAGGAGGAATCGACTACATGAATCATACCATCATATAACGGTATATAATTTTGTTTTATATTGCAAAGATAGACCATTTACATCAAAGTATTCGTTAATGGTTTGACTCGTTTTACTTTTAGGTCGTCTTCTATTCTAATTATTGGACTATCTTCCCTATAGCCAACCCTTGAGCTTCTACTAGTCTTTTTCCATATACGCCTAAATCTTCAATGGGGCTACCCCTAGTTTCACTTCGAGATTCAAAGAATAAATTAAAATACAATATTCGTTTACTAAACATTTTATTTGTTCAGTTGTATGTTTTCACCTTCAATATTTTGAGTTTTTTTATTTTTCCATTTTTTTCAATCACGGGATTAGGGGGGAGGGGGTGTTTATATTTCTAGGAGCGAACTCCAGTCAAATATGAAGTGCTTGAATACAAATTATGTCTTGGAATGGAAAAAAATTCTGAATCAGCTTTGTCTATGAACAAGAAAATAAGTAATACAATTAAGAATCTCATGGAGAGTTCTTTAAATTTATTTTGTTTCAAATTATCTATCTATATAGATATCTATTTTATGTTGACTTTTTAAGTTCGTCGTCAACTCTTAGGACTCAATCCTGATAGGCATAAAATCTATCCAAACTGGAGTATGGATTATATTATTAAGCCTTAAATAAATACTCTTTCTCTCATGTAATTTAGTGTTTTTTATTTCCATTCTTGTAAAAAAAATATTTTAGTTGTTACAAAATGTTTTTATTTTATTTTTTGTAGTTAAAGCGTTTTAAATACCGCTTTCAACAGTAAAAGAGTTTTGAACCGTAAAAAAAATGTTATTTAGAGCATTTTAAGAATGGAAAATAAAACAAACACATTTTACATGAATTAAAATTAAAAAAATTACAAGAATGAAAAAATAATATTAAATTACATAGACGAAAAAAATATTTAAATATATTTTTAACCTTATCTTGCCTTATACACTACAGCTTCATTTGGTTGGCATTATTTCGAAAAGAATAATATTGGAACAAGTGAAAGTATAAAAACATGTGAAATTTGAGTCGTTTGATAATTGATATAATATAGTGAAATAGGAAAAGGAATGTGGACCAACCAAAATTTATTTGTTTTCCTAGTGTTGATGTGAATTGGGGCAGAATTGGCCCTAAACCACAGTTAACTAATAGATGCAACTTCATATTTTTTTGTTTTATTTTTAATTAAATGACTTTAACATAATAAATAATAGTCTTATATTAAAAAAGTAAAAATTTTAAATTTTTTTAAAATTATTTTTTAATTAGAATGAAAGGCTTTTTATATAATTTATTTATTATTTATTCCACTCATTCAAACAGGCAAATAAAATTTTCTTTATTTATATCCTTCCTATAATTTTTCTATCTAAGCTTGATTAATACTTTTCTATCACATGAAACCCGAAAATTTCCTTTAAACTTAATATTACCAGTTTAAAAGAACAAAAGTTATCATGAATACATCTTTTAATATAGAAGAGATATTAAATTAATTTTGAGATTGAGATTGATTATTTTATAAATATTTAAAATAATTATAGGTGCCAGGTAGGATGAGTAAAGTGTTGATTTTAATGTGGTTTTTACCACATGCATTACGATTTTAAAGTCACGTTGAGCAAGAACTTATGCTTACCTTCTCAATCCTATTTCCTATTTACTGTTTTTTTGTTGTTGCTAATGACATGAGACAAAACGTACAATCAAAATTGTCTTTTTCCTTCGGTATTTATTCGAAGTGACACATGTTGGGACACTGAAATAAAACACAAGATTTGGTTGCTCTAAGAACTTATGGATGATGTGACTATCATTATTCCGATACATAAAAAAAAAAGTCTCATATTTAGAAATCAAAATTTCTTCTCTTAAACCACCCAAGTGTCTTAAAAATAGAACTGTAAGTTACATGTGAATCAAGGCGAACACTACCTTGGATGTAGATACTTGTTTTTCCTTATTCATTCATCCTTATGGCAGAAACATTCATTCAAGTTTTTTTGTTGCTTTGGATAGAAAAGGAAAAATAAAGAAAATTGTTTGTGAACTGACTCCAGCGAGAAATATAACAAGTATCTATACTTGGAAATGTACACCAGCATTCTTTACATCGCATTGTGTGACAAGGCGAATATTTTGCTGCAAATACTCTTGATTGAACTAAAATGTGTTATTTTTTTTATACTATAATATTGATACGGAATATCCACCAATTTTATTGATAATTAATCTCCGTTTGAAAATCTGACTGACTATCATTAGTGAAATCTCTTATTCTAATTATATTTTTTTTCATCCACAAGACTCAAACTTGATACCTTGCTTAAGGGGATTGAATTCAAGACCAACGGTTTATTGATGCTGAAATGCGTTATTGAGTCTTGGCATTGTGCTCCCCAGACATTAACCCTTATGATTTTTGTTGTTTATTGTGCTTTTCAAGGTTAGCTTGAGCATCTAATCCTGTATTTAAAGTTATAAGATTGGTTGGATGGTAAAAGAAGAAGGAAGAGAAGAAAAGGTCGCACGTTTGATTCTCCTACTAACAAAAAACTAACAATTAACCATTAATGTTTACCAATAAAAAGAAAATGTAGCCATGTATATGATGCTCACACTCTTTAATAATTAATATTAAGGTTAATGCAAGTGAGTGTGAATTTGATTCGACAAAGTTATTTACTTGCAGCATTTTAGAAAAATGTCAATTTCTATAACCATTTACCTTAAAAAAATTTAAATAAAAGGAAGTTTATGAAGTGTGAACATATATAATGTCAACTTCGTGAGTGATAAATACCAATATAGCACATTTTTTTTGCCTTCAGATATTAGCCTACTTCCACTTAACAACAAACCTCAAATTCAGGCATCATGTATGTGCTTAAAACTCCTGTAGGCAATCACAGCATAAAAGGGATCTAACTCTGAAATCAATCCAAAAAGCCTCATGATCCAACCAATTGGTGACATATTCTCTTGAGGCTCTGTGAAACCTTCCACAGATTGGAAGTACTGAACCACAAGTTGTACCCTACTATAAGCAGTCCCTTCACTCCATGCACTTATGGCTTTCTCATAAAACATTCTGTTACTAAAACTCACAATGAATACCCCTCCTGACTTTATAGTACCCGGAAAACCTCTTCAAATACATGAATATATATCTCCTCCTTAGAGTAAATTAGTGACGTTTCATTAATATTAAGCAAGTCAGTAATCAAATACAAACTCTTGTTATTTTTTATTTTTATTTTTATTTTCTATCTCACTAGTTTGTGTATAATTATTGTGCGTTTTTTTAGACTATTCCATAGCAAAATTTCTTGATTTATAATAAATAAAGAAGAATTTGACTTTGGGAAGTAATATAAGAATAAATAATATATGTATTGACAGCATCATCTCATCCATCATCATGCATAGTAAATTTATTATTTTTTTATCAGTAAGTTTATTAATTTTAAATAAGAAAAAATAGTATACACAATCAGTGTAAAAATACTTTTGTGACCAAATTTGTCGTGTACAGAAATTTATTTTTATAATAACTATCTTTAAAGTTAAATCTGTCATATTTTTTTATTCGTCAATATAAAAAAAATTAATGTGACATTATATATAATATATTAAAATTAAACTCTTAAAATAATTATTTTTAAAAGTTATATCAAACGTAATTTTAAAAGGTTTAAATATATTTTTTTTCTATAATTTAGTGTTTCTTTTTTTATTTTTGTCCCTAAATTTTTTTCGTTTTAATTCTTATAAAATATGTTTATTTTATTTTTCATCCTTAAGATGCTTTAAATAGTACTTTAAAATCATAAAAATATTTTTAATAGTAAAAAATGTTATCTGTTTAAGGATAGAAATAAAAAATAAAACGAAAAAAAATAAATTTACAAGAACAAAAGTTAAAAAAAAGTTAATTTTGATGAACCAAAAAGATATTTAAACCTTAAATTAAACTTGGATAGTACCTAACCTTCTCTGGCTGTTGGAGATACTGCACACTAACTATGCATAGCACTGCATCAAAACTGAAACTCTCAAATTCAAACTCTTGATCCTTGTTGAGATCCTTCACAACAAAGAAATCCAACCTAGGATTCTTTGCAAGCTCTTGTGCATTCAACCCATGCCCCACCACTTTTTTGTACTTGACATCACTTGGTAGATGGCTAATCCAAGAGCTCATGAGGTCAAGAATTTCCATGTCAGGTCTCAATCTCTCTCTGTAAAGATTGGTCAGTGTAGAAATGAAGCCATCATCTACATGTTTCACAAAGCGTGGAAATGCATAGAACTCTCTATCTGGGTAAATGTTGAGCTTTGTTCTACCTTCTTGGGTGAGAACAAGGCGTTTTATTTTGCCTTCCAAGGGCGGTTGATTGGTGTGGTAGCTTTTATTTAATGTGCTAACAATTTTAATTGAAGTTCTGGTATGAGGTGCTGAGATTGGTTGCAGATTGGTTTGCATAATTGGAGACATGTATTGCTGTTTAGTTTGAATGAACATAATCAAACAGAAGCAAACTGATTTAATTTTACAATTTATAATAATTAATATTACATATAGTCAGACATATATTCTTGTGGATAACTCACCAATGGTTGTGATGAGACTATATGAATCTTTACCACTGTTTTGGGGCCTAGAATGAAAGTAAAAGGCCCGTGCTATTCACATCCTTCTTTTGCTCTCCACTCTTTTTTTTTCTTTCAATATTCTCAAAATACACGTTTTTTCTTTCACTTTCACACCCCCTTTTCAAAGATTTTACTAAAAACTAATATTTTGTAATATAAAAATACTAATTACAAACTAAATTTTTTTTATATAAAAAAATTATATTTTTTTTGTCGTAATTATTAAAAATATGACTACTTTCAATTAATTATTAATTAATTTTTTATATCCTTAATTTATTGTGAAGTCTATTAATAAAATATCATTCATTTATCATAAAAGTGAATATATTTAGAGTTATTAACAATATAACTTGGTCTTTGATTGGAAAATTATTCCTTAAATTATGCGTAATATCATTATATATAATCATCACTTAAACTAATTAATCTATAAATATTTTAGAACAAAATTTTGACTTATCATATTATTAATTAAAATTAATTACCTTTTATTGACCTTGCCGAATTAGGTATGGTCTTAGTTCCCTAATATTTTTTAACCATATTATTGTTACAGATATCTATTAATTTTGTCATTGACTAAACCCAAAATGAGACGGAGTCTTTGGTGTAAAAAAAACTTTTATTTTAATTCATTGAAAATATATTGAAAGTTATAATAAAAATACATTAATAATACTTTTTAACAAAAACTTTCTACTTTGAATTTAAATAATCCCATATCAATTAATAAGAGAACCCTTAATTATCAACACTTCTCCAACATTACGTTAAAAAACAATGCTTGAAAGAGTTTGCTTAATTTATTATTATTTATTGAAAGAAAAATTTCCTAATTTAAAAAAATAATAATAAAAAAAGAATAGATGAATTGAGTCCGAAAACTCATCAGGATTAAAACATCCACCGGAGCTCAATAAGCACTTGTAGAAATATTAGACACAACTCACACTAATATTTTCATTTGTTTTAGTTATTATAAATACTAGGCGTGAACCCATTTTATTGCACGGATTAAAAAAAATCAGAGTGAGAATATTTTATAAGGAAAAAGTAAAAATAATAATAATTTTCTATTGTCTAGCATCCAGCCGTTTGACACGTGACAAGGTGCTGGACAGTTTTTATAAATATATAGAATATAGATTAGAATAAACTTTTCATGATTAAATGAAACATTTATTAAGTTTATTTAAAAACGTCAGGTTATAAAAGTTATGTAAATGTATAAAGTATTGTAGTTATTACAAAATACTATTATTAAAAAAATACTAGGTTATACTAAGGTTATAGTAGTATTTTACAAAGAATCATAACATTTTTTTTAATTAAACATCAGTTCATGATACAGAAGTCTAACAAATAGAAAGAAATTACGTACTAGCTAATTTCAGTCCATACATTAAATAACCTACTGCAGTACATAATTCTACGTAGTGTCCCAAATTTGTCCCGACTTCAATAAGAAATATTTGTTTTGACCGAATATTATTTAAACTATTTAATTAGAGAGATAAAAATGAATATCAAATTATATTCATATCCATTATATTATATTTTTTAATAATTTTTTCACAATATATATATATATATATATATATATATATATATATATATAATATTAAATATTTTACTATTATAATTTTTAAGAATATAAATCAATTAATTTAATAATTAAATAACAAAACTTAAAAATGTACATTTAACTAAAAATATAATTAAATTCTTAATTTTTTAACTTTAATTTATTTTTATTCATCATATTAATATATTATTTGAATTAAAATACAATTAAAAAGTTAATATATAATTTATTTAAAATATATAAGTAAATTAAAATTATAAAAAAAAAGAATGTAATGAATTACCCAAAGACATATTGGAACCCGATATCTGCTCGCCTTTTGCAGGAATGATGATGAGAAGGGTCAAATTCATCCCCGACCCACACTATTGTCATCCCTAAAATCAAATCAATAAGTGTCCAAGCCATGTAGCTATACCAACAATGTCTGACCAAATTATGAAAGAACAAAAGCATCCAACAAAACTTGTAAAATGTAAAAGGCAATTTACTTATAACATCCCTCGGCAGCAAAGGAGCAAAACTAAAACCCTGTAGCTGCTTGTGCAAAAAGAGTTCTCATACAGCTTATAAAATAGAAAAGTCACCACCGCCCATCAAGAACCCAGTTTTGAAAGGTAGGTGGCTGCAATGAAATGGCTGATACATAAAAGTAAAACTATAACAAGTAAAAGCACCTATACTCTCAAAAAATAAAATACTAATAAGGAACCACTGTTGTGTGTAACTATAAATGTAACTATGATCGCATGTACTTGAAGAAACACAAAAATGTATTCACTTCTTCTTCTGTGCAGCCTTGGTGACCTTGGCTCCAGTTGGGTCCTTCTTCTCCACACTCTTGATGACTCCAACAGCCACAGTTTGTCGCATGTCCCTCACGGCAAAACGACCAAGAGGAGGATACTCGGAGAAAGTTTCGACCACCATAGGCTTGGTGGGAATCATCTTAACATAACCTGCATCTCCATTTTTCAAGAATTTGGGCTCCTTCTCAATCTCCTTACCAGATCGCCTGTCAATCTTGGTCACAAGTTCGGCAAACTTGACGGCAATGTGAGAAGTGTGGCAGTCAAGCACAGGAGCATAACCATTTCCAATTTGGCCAGGATGGTTCATTATAATGACTTGGGATGTGAAGTTGGCAGCCTCCTTGGCAGGATCATCCTTAGAGTTTGAGGCAACAAAACCACGCTTGAGATCCTTGACTGCAACATTCTTCACATTAAATCCTACGTTGTCACCTGGAAGGGCCTCCTGGAGAGCTTCATGGTGCATCTCCACAGACTTAACTTCAGTTGTCAGGCCAGTGGGAGCAAAAGTCACCACCATACCGGGCTTCAAGACACCAGTTTCAACTCGTCCCACTGGCACTGTTCCAATACCACCAATCTTGTAGACATCCTGCAAGGGAAGCCTCAAAGGCTTGTCTGAGGGTCTCTTGGGCTCATTGATCTGGTCAAGAGCCTCGAGAAGGGTTGGTCCCTTGTACCAATCAAGATTGGTGGACCTCTCAATCATGTTGTCACCCTCAAAACCTGAGATGGGAACAAATGGAATCTTGTCTGGGTTGTAACCTACCTTCTTCAAGTAGGAAGAAACTTCCTTCACAATTTCTTCATACCTGGCCTTAGAGTACTTTGGGGTAGTGGCATCCATCTGTCAACAAAAATTTCACAACTTACATCATTAGAAAACAGCTACTAAATAAATAATCTTAACATACAGCAAGGTATTTATGACTAAGACCAGGATTATACCTTGTTACAGCAACAGATCATTTGCTTGACACCAAGGGTGAAGGCAAGTAGAGCATGCTCGCGAGTCTGTCCATCTTTGGAAATACCAGCTTCAAAACCACCAGTTGTGGAATCAATGATAAGGACAGCACAATCAGCCTGGGAAGTTCCAGTAATCATGTTCTTGATGAAATCACGATGTCCTGGAGCATCAATAACAGTGCAGTAGTATTTGGTGGTCTCAAACTTCCATAATGCAATATCAATGGTAATTCCTCTCTCACGCTCAGCCTTAAGCTTGTCAAGCACCCAGGCGTATTTGAATGACCTCTTGTTCATCTCAGCAGCTTCTTTCTCAAACCTCTCAATAACACGCTTGTCAATACCTCCAAGCTTGTAAATCAAGTGGCCAGTGGTGGTTGACTTCCCAGAGTCAACATGGCCAATGACCACAATGTTAATGTGAACCTTCTCTTTACCCATGATATCTTAAACTGTGAAACAGAATTCATAGGTTCATGAGTCAGACAACACAAAATAAGGAATTACACCCAGTAAGTTAATTTTCAAATAATTCATTACAAATGTACATCATATAGTTTAGACACAGCAAAAGATTCTAACATTAACATGAATTTCATACAGTGCAATTCAGCAATTATGTTAACACATAAGTCACTAAGGGACGATTTGGTTTGAGAAATCATTTTCCAACTTTTAATTTCAATTTCAATCTCTTTATTTACTGTTTCCTATTTTAAAATTTAGTATAGGAAATAATATAAGAAAAATAAAAACAGAAAACAATAAAAAAAAAGATTTTTTTCAACAAAACAACAAAAAGGTTAAAAAAACATTTTTTGTACAAACTTCTAAAAATACGAAATACATTGATGTAAAAAAGGTAAATTCTGTTAAAAAGACTAATGTGCCCCTGTACACCATGCAAAGTAAATTCAAGGACAAAATAGATCATCAAAACTCTTACAGAAAAAAACATTTCACCAAACGAATAACAACAAATTGGAGGCATGTCTTTCCATAATCATAGAAAAAGAATTCACTTAACAAAAAATAGTTTAAAGAACCAAAAGTTAGTCACAGCATATAATCCTCAACAAATTTCACAGGTCCAGAATTACCCAGGCAAAACATAAACCAAAAATAACTCAGTTAACATAGCTCAGATTCCACCGATTATCCATTAGATCAACATAGCTCAATCAATGAACAAAATTAAAACCTTAAAACCCAAGCAATCGGAAATACTCATCCAGGAATCAATTAAAATAATCAAAAGAATCCAAACACACACACAGAGTTACATCAACCAACAACGAGCACAATAATCTAACCATACAACAACAAACATGCAAATAAAACCGATGAAACATCATAAATTCAACATACGCTGAACAAATTAATGACTCTAATCGGCACACAGAAGAAACAGAACACGAAAGACATTGATCGAATCGAAGATTATACCTCGTGAAAAATAAACGTTACTCGAAACCCTCAGCCCCAATTCAGAGACTGAGTGTTAGTGATGGCTAAAGCAAGAGCAGAGTGTTAGGCTTAGTAATAGGGTTTGGAGGATTTTATACCGAAGCACAATTTTCTCTGTTGCGAAAACGCCCTCGTTTATTTTTCATATTTCCCTATATGCCCCGCTATAAAGTTGTGTTTGACGGTCCGCGCCTTCGCAACAGTGTTGGCGAGTTTGTTACACGCGCCCCCGAAAATACGTATGTTGTCGGTTTTAGTGGTTTCGAAGGCCAACTAAGGAACTATGATGAGAGCAAAACAGAAAGTAAATGAAAACGGCCGTTTTAAAGGAAAAAATTATTTACTCCAGCATGTAGTCAATAAAATGTGACTTGTCAAAACAAAAAAAAAAGTTTGTAAATACATGATTTTGGTTTATATTATATTATATATATTCAGGGGAAAATTCAGAAAATCATTAAGGGGGACTAGAATTTTTTTGTACTTTAATTATTTGAATATTTAGCTTCTAATAAATAAACATTTAACTCATAAAAAATCTATTTATTAATTTTACAAGTAAAATTAAAATTTATTTTTATTTAAAATGAAACAAGAAGAAAATAATTCATATAATTCTTTTTTCAAACTTTGAATGACTTTTTAGTGTCACAAGTATAATAGTAACTAAACAAACAATAATCTTATCATAAAAAAAAGGAAAAAACTCATTAGATATAATAATAAGTAGGATAAAATATGTTTTTAATTTTCTATACTTTGTTGAATCTTGTTTTTATTCTTTTAGTCTTTCATATCATGCAATTTAATTCTTAAAATTTATATAAAATATGATTTTAGTTTGTGTCTTAATTTTTTCACTTTTTTAACTTCAAAATGTGAGAGACTAAAGATCAGAAATTATTAAATAGGTTAGGATTATAATATTATTCATGATCTCAACCAATAATCATCTATGATCTTGAATCACTTAATAATTTTTCATTAAACACGTTTTTTTATAATTCAAGAAATAAATTGTTCAATATGAAAGTTTAATATAATCTTAAAAATAGTTTGTTAATAATTATATATATATAGATAAAAATATATAAATCATATCACATCTATTAGTCAGGACTCAGGATACATATCTCTTTGGGTGAGATTGTAGCAATATAAATATAATCATATATTATTATATTTATTAATAAGTGTGTATGTATCTAAAAAATATATTTTATAGGGTTTTCTTTTTTTGGGGGGTAGGGGCGGGGGTGTCCTATGCACAAACGCTATACGGGGAAAATGATTGCAGAAAGGTTTAAATTGGATCATCAATTTTTTCATATTTTAGATGGCAATGTTGTATTTTTGCTAGATGTCAATTATGGTTTATAATATTTAATATTATTATTAGTCTAGTAGGAATCTATAAGGTCACACAGAGAGTAAATATTGGAGCAATTAACTTTAGATTGAGTCAAATATTAATTAATTAAATGTGATTTCATTAATTAATTTTAAAAAATAATAGATTAGATAAGATGTAATTAATATTGGAGTTGATCAAATATGATTTGATTACTTAATAAGATAATAGATTAGATAAGATCTAATCAATATCTTAATTAGTTGAATATGACTTGATTAATTAATAAAAAGAAAATATATTAGATGACACCTAATCAATATTTTAATTGATCAAATATGATTTGATTAATTAATAAGATATAAATTATTAGATATGATTTAATCATTATTTTAATTGATCAAATTGGCAAAATAAGGTTCATTTTAATTAGAAGAAAATTAATTATATATAATCTAATTGATTAATATAATATTAGATTAGATTGCATCTAATCAAATATTTTATGGGGAATGAGATAAAGTTCATGTTTTCTATATAAGGAGATGTATACTCTAAACATGACGCATGAGAAAAATACATTAGCTTATAAGTTCTTTTTAAATCCCAAAATCATTGGCTAACATGGAGACTCCGCTCCAATGTTGTTTGCATGGATGGGGTAGAGGTGTCGTAATTTTGACGATTAAAAACAATCCCATAGTTCCAAAGCGCACTCCAAAGATAATCTCTAAACCCTCAGTGACTCTTGCATAATGTGTGATCTATGAAATGAGGTTCTTTCCGCTCATGATTTTTTAAGAAAAAAATTGAAAATTATAGACCAAGAAATCCCAACAACACTTGACTTTTTACTTTCACTCAATTGTAACCTCTTATTCTCATCTGCATATCTATGAAGCAAAATTTATACTACAAGGATAAATAAACCAATGATTTGGTCTAAAGTAATTAATATGTTGAAATTGAGATTAAATAGTTCAGATACTACTAAAGTTTGATCATTCGTAAAAATAATTTTTTCTCAGACTTTATTTATTTTTTATCAAATTTTGGATTAGTTGGAGTCTATTTCTATCACTAAACTAAAGAGTTAAGAAAGAAAAAAAATATCACCAGAATAAATTTTTTAGTTACAATTGTTACACTCTCATATTTATTTTCTTAATTACTTGAAATTTGTTTAGGACAACTTAATAAAAATCTCAAAATTATGAGAGACACAATTGAAGTCAAAATAACCCGTACTACTTAGTTGTGATTTTATTTATAAAAACAACATGAGAATAAAATAATACGAGTAACTAAAAGAGTGTAGAAATAAATTTTTTTACGTATAGCAAAATATATTTTTGAAAATATTTATGGGAATTTATTGAGTTCCCATTTAAAATAACCAAAATATCCCTAGTTAATTGTAAAAGTTCAACTAATGAGAATGGATTTGGTGAGGCCTTTATTCGCATGGGAGGAAGATCTCTTAAGGGATTTGATGAGCAAGTTACATGGTGTTGAGTTGCTCGCTGAACTGCTGAAGTTCTGGACTCGTGGGACTGAAAAGTTTATCATTCCAACATGTTTTTGATGGCTTTTTCTGTAATGATCTCATTGAAGATAAAAATCATTTGTTCCTACATTGTTGTTTCGCGTTTCAGATATGGTATGCAGTTTTTAGTTGGATAGGAATTATGATGGTTCTTCCACAAGACATTGTTCAACTTTATGATCAGATGGAACATATTTGGGGAGCGAGGATGAAAAGGATGGAGCACTTCTTTTGGCATGTCACATGTTGGTGTCTTTGGAATATGAGAAACAATATATATAATCTTTAGAGAAGCTGAAGGTCAAATTGGGTGCATTATTGATAACATTAGAAGAATCTCTTCATAATGTTTATTATATAAAGAGGGGTTAAACTGGATTTTCTTTTCTCTCATCATGGTGCATTTATTCATTGGGTTGTTTAAATTCTTTAGGAGATCAGGGTTATACGCAAGGACCTTTTCTTTCCTTTATTATAGCCATTTTGCTTTTAACTTTTTGAGTATAGTAACTTATTGTACACCTTCTTTTCCCTGATGTATATTTTCCTTATATGTATAATACAATTATATTTTTCCTTAAAAAAAATTATAAAATTTCAACTAGAGAATGTTTAGCTCAAATAAATTATGTAAAATTTATTTACGTAAAAAAATTATACAGGAAAATTTATTTTTAAGATTAGAAACTTTTAAATAATAATAATGATAAAGTTTCATATTAATATAGAATAAAGTGATTATATAAATAATTATAATTAGTTAGTATTATAAAAAAATATTGATAAGAGATTGATTGGATGTGTGTTTTGGTCCAAAAGCTCGTAACGTACATAATAAGATAGGATGAATAAATATTGTAATTAGTAATGACTCGATTTTCACTTTATATATATATATATATATATATATATATATATATATATATATATATATATATATATATATATATATAGTTTGGTGTGAAGAATTTAAGTTCGCAATAATTTGCTACTAATTCCTTAAATCTTTATTTTTGTTAGATTTATGGTGTTTGGTTTAATTAGTTAATAGATTCCTTTGTGTTTATGATATTGATTTTTTTGTTGCATGTTCAATTTATATGTATATTGACTTGCGTAATTTATTAATTATTTTTTTGTTAATTAATTAAAATGTTGCTTATTATTATGGTGTTTATAAATGAAAAAAACTACGATTGTTAATATGTTTGAAATTATTCATAAAAAAATGAAAGTTTTATTTAATTGATATATATATATTGTTTGGTGTGAAGAATTTAAGTTCGCAATAATTTGCTACTAATTCCTTAAATCTTTATTTTGTTAGATTTATGGTGTTTGGTTTAATTAGTTAATAGATTCCTTTGTGTTTATGATATTGATTTTTTTTTGCGTGTTCAATTTATATGTATATTGACTTGCGTAATTTATTTAATTATTTTTTGTGTTAATTAATTAAAATGTTGCTTATTATTATGGTGTTTATAAATAAAAAAACTACGATTGTTAATATGTTTGAAATTATTCATAAAAAAATGAAAGTTTTATTTAATTGATATGTTGTGTGTTTCATGGACTAAGGGAAAGTTAATAAAATAATTAGATTTGGGCCTACGATCTAGAAAACTAAATTCTTTAAAAGTTTGTATTTAACTGAAACAGAGGCGTAGCTAGGAAATCTGGCCTGGCACTAAAAAGGGTGTCCTTACCAAATATGGGGGTGTAAAAAGCAATAGTATGGGCTGACACTTGTTTTGGCTCAAATAAAATCCCAAACACCAAGATACAGGGAGAGTGGGGTTTATTCTTTCAATTCTTATGTGGTGGTCCATGGAGGGAATAGGGATGGGTCTTGGCCCCCAAGATCCCTCACTCTATGTTTTGTTCAATTAAATTCATGTTGTTAGCTTGATTTATGTTGCTGTCATGTTTTATTGTTGTGATATAATTGTTTGTTTGATTCATTTCTAGCATGAAATCATGATGTTTTTTTGCTACTATGATGCTGCCCAAGTTTTTATAACATGAAATTATGATTGTTTAGAGTTAAAAATGGATCATATCTATGCTGGAATGTGAACTTGAGATGAACAATGTATGAACATGATGAGAGAAGTTAAGAAACTAGCTCTTTGATCCTCACATGCATCATGCATGGGGCATGGCATGTGGGTACCTATGTTGGTGGTTTAGTTTGTTTAAATTATCAAGATTAAACCACAACTGTTGTTACTGATAATTATAAATGATTAAGATAATGTTTTTTAAAATATTATAAACTATCACTTAATTTTTATTATTTTACAAATTTTACTATCCAAAGTTTTATTTTCGTGAATTTTACCATATAAGTTTTTAACTTTTACGCATTTTACCACTGGGGATAGACCTCTCTTTATTTTTACCAAACTACGTGGCTTTAAAACTATATACCAAATTAGGTGGTTTCAAAAACTCATGATTTTGACTTTTAACATTAATGGTAATTATAGCTGATGTAGAAAATGACTTTTTGCATAAGTTATAACCACAATCAATGTAAAAATTTATTTTTTTACATTAATTATAACTATAGCTGGTGTACAAAAATCTAGAAAAACAATTTTTTACATTGTTTTATCATCAAAGTGATGGTAAAATTCACAAAAATAAAACTTGACTGGTAAAATTTGTAAATTAATGAAAGTTTGATGATAAAATTTACAATTAAGTCTATTATAAATATCTAAGCTACTCTTTTTAATATTATAAATAACTATTCTACTATTTTATACTTAATTAGTTAAGGCACTAAGACATCGATGAACAAGTGAATTTTACCTATAACAACAAGTCATCACAATAGGTTGCCCAAAAAATTAAATTTTGCCAATTAAGATTCTTATTTCTCTTAATTCTTCTTCTTCCATGTTAAGTCAAAAAACATTTGTGTCTTAAAACGATTCAAAACTCGTAATTATTTTAATTAGATGTGAATAAATACAAAGATTAAAAGATGTATCTTATGCGATATCAAAGCAAGTTTTGTGAGTTTGTGTCTAAAGCATTAGATGATAGTGAGCTAAAACCAAGATCTGATACAATATTTAAGATATAACACTTATGATTTCATTTAATACTTTGTGTTTGATATTCATTTTGCAAAGAATAAATGAAGTTCAAGATCTAAAAGTCATTAGAAGTAAAAACACTTAGTTTATAGTAGTAAACTCAAACAGAGCCATATCCAATTCTCATTTACAAACTTGTATAGGATTCCACTAATCAAGGTTGATCACAAACAAGTATTCTATATTATCACTCTGGCTATAATTGTAACAAATACCTTTTAAAATTTTGATCTTTTAATATATATATATATATATATATATATATATATATATATATGTTCGAAACTGGTGCAAAGGAAATTATTTCATTCAAAATATATTAATTATTAATTATAGTTTGAAAAAAATAATTGATTATATTGAATTATATATTATTTTACTGAAATGTTGATGATAATTTTTAGAGTTATTTTTTTATTTGAATGTCTCACTAATTACATTAACTAATTAAACTTTTAGCAATTTTATTTAAGATCAATTAAAGTCTATAATTTTTTTTTCTTTTACTTAGGCATAACAAGTGTATCCATCCCCGCGGGACTAACCCGTCCCAACTTTGACATGAAAAAACCAAGTTGGCCCAAATTGGATTCGAGTTCGGATTTAAGTTAGGTTTGGAGATGAGATCATGTATACTAGTCTCCCTCCATGTCCCACCACTATTCTAATATAATGAATATTTTAAATTTTTATTCTAATCTTACAATTTTAATGAATTAATGCTTGTTTTATGCATGAAATTATTGCTTTTCTTATAATTGTGTATAATTTTTACTTAATTTCATGTTGAGCTAAAAAAAATAAATGAGGACACATAATTTTTACTTAACATGATGTTAAACACTTAAAATTTCAATCTAAAAATAAATGAGGTTTTTACTTAAAATTTCAATATAGCATGCTATAATAGACTTAGTCCAATTAAAAAAAAAATAAATTATTATATCTTCTCCATTTTTTTGAATAAAAAAAATAAGATAGGAACAGAAGCGGGACTGATGAAAAAATCCAATCTCCAAGACAAAAATGAGTTTAATTTTGATCCGACAAATAGGGGGTGGGGAGACTAAACTCATCCCATCCTATTGCCATCCTTACTTTTACTTACCAAAAATATATTTTCAGGACTACCCCACTCATCTTCTTTATATATATATATATATATATATATATATATATATATATATAAAGATTATTATTTTTTTTTCAAAACTACCCCACTCATCTCCTTTTATAATAATAATAATAATAAATGTCCCCTGGTTCATCATAGCATTTTACTTTTAAGAAACGAAATGAAACATGTTGTTCCTATATGTTTGTGGTAACACTAACAGATTCAATAGCATGAACTCAAACCTCAAACCCGGCACAGGAAACATAGCAATTATGATTATCCTTTTCAAACGTGCAACAGCCAGCAAGTCTTACCAAAACACAATTATAATTTACCTTTCTAAAAGAATGAGTTGAATAATAAAAGAGAAATGGATGGAAGGGCCCCCTTAGTTAAGCTATAGGTGAAAGCGTCCATGAAAATTGCAAACTAAGTGACATAACGTTTACTTCTTCAAACTCTTAATTCTACAGTTACCAAAATTGGACTTGGTTGATTGAAGGGGGAAACTAGCTAGGGATATTTTCATAAAAAAAAAAAAAAAACTAGCTAGGGATATAAAATTGTACCCGTTGTGTATGTGGTGTGCTATTTAATGGTGCAATAAGGATGAGTATCAATGTAATATATGTTATAAATCAGAATTGATAGGGAGATTTTACTTTTATTTTAACTTCAGATTGAAGACAAATTTGCTTAAATCCAAAATATCCACATCATTAAAAGACTAGCTAGCTAGTCTCCCAACAAGAATTATTTTGTACACAAAATTCAAACTCAAAAGTTTATTTGAGAAAAATCAAGCATATATATACCACAAAAATCAACAACCACCCTATTAGGAATATTTTGCTTTAACAACATATACACAATATTAATTTTACTATAATTATATTATAAAGGAAGTATGCAAATTTCTATTAGAGTACTATTCAAGATTTTAGCCTTTTTCTTTGCAATACTTGGCATGCATAGAATTACCTGAATTCTTTCAGGTGAAAATATAGAAAATGGATTTATAATATATAGAGAAAGAAGGGATCAATTTATTTCTTTTTTTAATCTAAAGATTAAAATTAATTATTTATTACAATCATTAGATTTAAATAAATAAACAATAAAAATGATAATATATATATATATATATATATATATATATATATATATATATATATATATATATATATATATGCCAATGAAAAAGTCTATTTCAAGATCTGAAAAGTGTATAGTCGAATTCAAAAGCCTGTTTCAATATCTAGATTACATGAATGATTTTAATTAAACAAATGATTACTTTCTAATTTAAAAATTTGTTAAGGCAATAACGCCAAGTGATTGGTTGAGTGCAGTAAGACATGACCTGGAGTATGATATGATGAAATTATATATTTTCTTATTTATATTATTTAATGAGAAAAATTAAAATTTTATCATCTAATTTTATCTATGTAGAAATAAGATCATCAAGATTTAGATATATATTTTATCTAATTTAAGTGTTAAAGTATCTTTACAAATATACTCTATTATGTAAAAGAACTCACGAAAAATCATCGTGAGGTTCTACCAAATTAGATAATAACATAGGAAAAAAAAGTAGTGCATGAAAAGTTTATTTTTTTTATACCAAATGTAGATAATCATGTGATTTTGGGCACCCATTGTGAACAAAGTCAAACTGCCAAATCTCCAAATCAGCTCCAAACCAAACTAACATTGTTATTTCCACGTCTGACATAAGAATGTTAATTATGTGCACTAACTTTCCTTTATAAACCAAATTTTAGTTGAACCACAAACAGTCTGATAAATCATATGTTTCTAAAATTTAATTTTTTTTTCTTTTAATTTTTGATAAATTGTTGCTTTTAGTCTCTATAATAATAAATTAATATTTTATGACAAATTTTAGTTGTCATAAATTAATTTTATTTTTAGTCACTTGAATTTATATTTTAAAACTGTCACAAAATATTAAAAAATCATTACAAAATGCTAAAAAATAAGGAACTAAAAAAATTTATTATGTCAGGTAATAAAAAAATAATTTATGTCAGGACTAAAAGAATCATCACAAATTATCATAAAATATTAATTTATTATGTCAAGGACTAATGGCGGATGTAGATATTTTAATTAGTGGGGACAAGAAATAATTTTAATTTGATTAAAAAAAAGTTTAAATATATTTTTAGTTTATAATAAGTTAGCGAATCTTGTTTGGGGCTCTAATAAATTATTGTATTAAATCCCTAATAAAACTAAAATTTTGTTTTTAGTTTTGTTTATTTTGTTTTAGTCCTTTTAATATATATTTATTTTTTCATTTTAGTCCTTATAAAATGTTGTTTATTTTGTATAAGTTCCTTTGAATTTTAATAAGGACTAATAAAAAAGATCTATATATATTATAGAGACAAAAATGAAAAAAATATGTATATAAAAAGGACTAAAACAAAATAACAATACCAAAATATTTTTTTTTGTTTTATTTGGGACTTAACACAAAAATAATTTTATTAAGGATCAAAAACAAAATTTTTTTATTGAAGACCAAACACATAATTTATTAGTATCATCTAAAATCATGGAATCAAACTAAACCAAATAAATAAATTAAATGATCAAATTAAACCTAAAAAAATATAAATAACAAAAATAATAATTGAACCTGAAAATTAAAAAGATAAAGTAGTAAATTTAATATTAATTTATTCTCTCTGTTTTATTTCTTATGTTTGATATATTCATTCTTAAAAAAATTATCTTATGAGACAATACCTATCTTTTAGTGAGGATAAAAAAATTTATTACACATATAAATAAAAAAAAATTCTTGTGGGAACAATTACTCCCACAGCCTCTCTGATATGCATTCGTCAATATCAAGAAATTAAAAAAATAATTTATCAAAATTCAAAAAATAAAAAGTATTTTTAAATTTAAGAACTAAAAAATACATCCCAAATTTAAGCATTAAAAGAATAATTAAGGCTTAATAGAATAAAGATAAAGGTAAATAGCACTATTGATATCCAGCTATTGGCAAGGATCCAAATCTAGTCAAATGAAGGGTCCCATCCCCATTGCACGTGCACAAGCAGTCTTCTAAAGTCCCAGACCAGACGCTGTGAACTGATCTCTCTTTCTGGTGGCTTCTGACAGATTCATACCCTTCAAAGCCACAAATTATGTACAGATTCCAGGGGTAGTAATAATGTAATGCTTACAAATTTGGTTGAATATGCCAACATGCATCAAAACAAAGCAAAAGAAAACTGTATATTCAAATTATCTTTTCTTTTGAGTGTTAATTGTTCAAATTTGGGTCTCTTATTCACATTGCTGCTCTGTTTTGGGAGCACATTGCCACATTTTATGTTTACAGGATAGAGTGTATATTAGCGTTGCAAGGTATCAATTCAACCTGAAAAAATGTTAAATTATATAAACCAAAAATAAATGTATTTAAACTTTTATTTTATGATAGGAATCTCTGTTAAAAAATATTAAAAAGGGCCTAAACTGAAGGCCGAGAAACAAACAAACGAGAAGGGACTGTAGCAAGAGATCAGCCATCAAGAGGATAGAGGAAATATGGAGAAACATAGAAAAACTTTAATCCTAAATCTATGAAAGAGGAAACATACCAATTTTAATTTATACTAAACTTGATTCTCGATTACACGAAGGATACTGTAAAGGAGGTTCTATAGAAAAATATTTTAACCTCATTTGATAAAAAAAAAGTTTTTTTTTTTCATGACCAAGGAAAATTTGCATGCGATTAATACCAAGGCCAAATTCTATAATGGAAAAGTAAGAGTGTCTATTCTAATATTTTCAAATATTTTTTTATAAACATCCTTTTTAATTAAGTAAACTAGTTAAAAAGAAAAATATTATAAAATTTAATTAAATAAAAATGACAATAAAATAACACATTAAAGCAGTAATAAGAACTCTTCGAATTTTTTTCTTTTTTGAGTTTTAATTTCTTCTCTATGTTTAAGAAACACATTTCCATATTCTAATGCTTTGTTTATTTAAAATTTTAACATTTTTACACTCATTTTTTAACATTCTTTTTTATATCTTTCTTCTTTGGTAATTATAATTCCATTATTCATCATAATATCTCTCAGTCCCCCTCTCCACTTTTCTTTCATCTCTTCATTTCACCCATCACATCTTAAAAGGTTTATGAGAAAACATTACTATATGTCTATATCCATTCATTATTATTTGGTTACATATGAAAACTACACATTCTTTAGTCATACATGGTATGATACTTTCTTCGCAACTGGCTGAATTGATTTCGTTGGCAGCTGATTAAGCTCTTTTACTTAATTGATAACAATCTGCACGTAAATCTGGAAAAATGGGTTTAACAAAGTGGCTTAGTATGTGTTTGGATTTATGTTGAAAATGTGATATGTTTGGTCTATATAAATCTAATGGATAAAAGTAAGTTGAAAATAAAAATAAGGATGATGTTTCTGCAAACATATGTTTACCTCAAAGTACGTTTGTAATCTTATCCAAACTCACTTAATATTGCGGGGCCTATGATGGGATTTGTATCCTCTCCGGCAAAGGTTTTCTACAGTTCACTCCAGCACCATTTTAGGCCATTAGATATATCTGATGACTAAGATTAAAACATTAAAAAGTCAAAATAAAATTAAACGTCAGCCTCTCCAACGTATATTTTTCATTTAATGCTTTGTATTCATGTTGTTAAAGATTATTAAATAATTGGAGCAGAGATTAAATAATACTACATTTTTTTTAGATGGAATAATACAACTAATATAGGAATAAATTAATAAATTATATTGTGATAATGAGAATTAATAAGAAAAATACAACCTTCCGCGCCAAAATATATTTTGTCCTGGAAATGAACATATTTTTTGTTTTGATAGATTTGACCATTGTTTTTCTATAACTATTTTTTCAGGCTAGGTCTTATATATTTTTTTATTTTTATCTTATATTTTTATTTTTCTATTATATTATTTATTATGTTTTTGTTTCTTTCATATATCTCATCTTTCAAAGGATATATATGAGACCTTTTTTTATTATAAGATATTGATTGTCTTCTCAAGGTGAAAATATAACCACAGAAGAAAAATATATGAAAATAAAAAATATAATAAATAAAGAAAAATTATTAGTATTTTTTTTTCTATTTACATTTTTTAGAGTTCTCAAACAGAAGAGAATGTGTGAGAATCTCTTAATTATGGAGGAGCGCTGAGATCACAATTGGGACAGATTCTGTCAAAGTCTGTTCTCTTTTGGTATGTTTGTATTTTTTTTTTATTAGGATTTCTAGTTTTATCATGATGAAGAGCGGCTGGTCCCATTAGTCCGGGATTGTATAGTAACCATATGCATACTTTTGTGTCTTTTTCTGATTTTAATAAAATCCTTGATATTTTTCCATCAATTAAATTTCTTCTTTATTCTTTATTATTAATTTGGAATTGATCACTCTAAATCTTAATCTATTGCATCATTGACCATCTATGTATAATTGTTTGACTTGGAAAAATTATGGTTTTTAGGTAACTTGCATGATTAAATTGAATATGAGAAATTCCAGTACATTGATTAATTGATCAACTTGTTTTGAACTTAATTATTTGACCTAATATAATGTTTTTATGATTAATTGAATATTAATGAGGACAAAAAAGTGTAATATTAAATTGTGAGCAAAGGTTAATAATTGAATTTGGAAATACTAGTAATTGGTAATATTTGGGGGGGTTTTGTAAAAATTTGAATTAGGAAAAATTGGAGTAAGTGTGAAATCACAATCCTAGATTGTTTATTATAATTATTTTCACATCAACTCTTCTATCTTTGATTCTTATTTACTAAATTGAACAATTGACCATAATTATCTTTCATTTAATTGAATTTTAATTGCTTAGTTTTACATAGTTAATTGTTTGGGAACCACAACAAGTCCTTTTTGGGTTCAATTTTTGGATTATTAATCCAGTGTTACTACTACATATGATACATTTGTCCTTGTATGTGGGTAAATCTTCATTCTACTTGTAAAGCCGACATTGATGAGAAAACTCGACACAAACAATTTTGGACTAAAAATAAGACATCTTGGTAAGATCCAACTTAGATGAGAAAACTCTATAGATAGCAATGTTGATCGAACCCTGACACATGGCAAGAGTTTCCCGATCAACTCTACTATAAAAAGAGGTTCATGTATAACCAAATGTTGTTGGATCCTTAATCCTACAGTTTAGGTAAACAATTATGCATTGTGACGGTCATTTAAGATTAAGCCCAATTAAAAGTGATCTAATAAGGTTTAAGAAATTTGGGCTTTGATGTATCTAATAGGGTATAAACCTTTATGTATAGAGACCGAATGATAACTATATATTTATGTTGGGTTAAGATAGGAATGCCTAAAGTATTTCCACAGGTCACTCGTATGATTCTATATATTATCATCTTTTCTGACATCCCATGAGTAGAGAAAGGTTGAGAGAAAAACTAACTCAAGAGAGTACGTGTCAACCTAAAAGACCAAATTGCACAACTTCAAAGAGCGATTGATCGTCATGAATTCAGGTATGCTTTCATTTCAATTTCTTAATGGTTAAAATGATTGATTCGAGATTGATAGATGACAGATTTAATTTAAGGGAGCGTTTGGTAGTCAGAAAGTTTTTTACTTTCTTATGAATCCTACATTAGTAAACTATGATTCACACGTTTGGTATGAAATTAATAAAATAAAATTCTTAGGAAGCTATGATCCCTTAGAATCAATTTTAATTCACTTTCATACAAAAACATTCTTAAGGAGGTGGGCGGAAATCTAAGTTTTTTGAGTGAAGAAAAAACTTTAATTGTGCAAAATGATTCCATCATCTTTTTTTTTTTTTACATTTATAAATTAGAATCATAGTACATGATGTAATAGTTGAAAATTCTATGAGAATTATTTTTGCTTGCAAAAAGTTGTTAGAATTCATATCTTCAATACATTTTTTTGTGCATTTTTTAGGATATTATGCTTATGATTATTATTAATTACGACCTATCCATTGAAGTAGTATTTATGGTATATTTTAATTTTATAATGTTACACTTTCAGGTATTTCTCATTGTCTAACATCTGTCCTTGTTAAGCATTATGTGTTATAGAATAATTGTGTTTATTTTTCTATTGACATACTAATTTTGACTATATAAGTCAATCATTGATTTTCATAAGGTGATTCTATGAACATCCAACAAAAAATAATAATAAATAAACGTTAAAGTTGTTGGAGAGGTAATTCAATCATTAGGATGAGTTTTTTAATAAATGATATTTTTTTTTATTTTTACTGAAAAACAAAAAATGGTGATGAAAATGTGTTTGGTTGGATTTTTGAAAATATTTTCAGTGAAAATGAAAATAAGAAACAACCAGAAAATGAAAACAATAAAATCTCATTTTCAGTGTTTTCAGTTGAAAACAAAAATTTCATTTTGTGTAAAATGAAAATGCGATGACAAAGAATGTAATTGTAAGCAAATATAAAAATACAAAAAAGACAAGAAGTCAATATATCATAAATTTCCAGTGTTTTTATTTTTTGAAAACAGAAAACAAGAAGTCATACCAAACATATTTTCATAATTCTAATCTTTTGAAAATAAAAACAATTTTTAGAAAATGAAAATACAAACTAAACACACCCTTAAATATCCAAAAAAGTTATAATATAATTAAACTTAAGAATTTTTATTTCTTAAAAAATATATTAAGACTAATCAAACTTATTTTGCATATTTTAAAAATCATAATTCCAACAAATGTAACTCACTTACTCATTTAATACAAAATCATAAGAACTTTTCCTTTCAAACTCTCTCTCTCCTCTCCCTTCATCCTATTACGAATTTTATATCTTGTTCATCCTTTTAACCTACACTCTCTCTCTTTATATATATATATATATATATATATATATATATATATATATTTTATTAATTTTTGTCATGTTTAACTCTTGGTGCACATAGACACTAAAAGAAAAGATAGAAAAATATGAGAGATAAATGATGAATCTGTTTGTGAATGTAACATGAGAGAGAATAAATATTAAGTTTTAGATAATTAGATGTCCGTAAATCATCACTCTTGTATTTTGAAGTTTGAGGTTTGAAATTTGGATGTGTTTCAATGATGCGCAGGTAGACATACGGTGGTTTTTAGATGCATGGTCGTGGGAGGAAGGATCTCTACAGGGGATTCATTGCTACTGCTAAGTAATGAGCTGCTTGGATTTCCGGTAAACAAAAGGGTTGTTGAGCGAAGAACCTATTTATGATATTTTAGACTTTTTAGTGTGTTAGGACCGTGCTCACTAGCTTATTTGGTCACTGGTTCAGGGGTTTTGAAAAAAAATATATATTAGAAAAGTTTGTATCAGTTTCAACAATGCTTAATTAATATATAAAGAGAGTTATACTTTTTTCCATCCTTTTTTTAATTAGTTTCTTATTGCTAATATAATCAAACACACATATATATACACGAGAATAAATTTATTAAAATGAGAAAGGAGAAGAATATATATTAATTTTAACTGTTATATTATAATTAAAAAATTAATGGCTAAATTATAATTCCAATTTTTAATGTATTTATCCAGCTGAGAGAGCATTATTACATAAAAGACTTTTTAAGATGGTTAAAAAAAACTTTTATATTTGTTAAAAGATCAATATTTATGTAGTCAACATACAAAGTCAAACTTTTTAAATTAGCTATATATTGTTAACTCGTTGGCAAGTGTACCAAATTTGTCACAAGTAGTAAAGTACTCCGAATCCACAAGGACTTTGTTTGTACTTAGATTAATGCAAATCCCATCTAGAAGCAATAGATAAAGAATTTCAAATAAAGATAAGAAAATATAGTAGATAAGATAAAGATTTAAAAGAAAGGATAAAAGATTTAAAGATAAAAATAGAATATAGAGAAGATAAAACATTTAAATTAAGATATGATAAAGAAAATAGAGGATAAAAGATAAGATAAGAAAAGTAGAAGATAAAAATAGAAGATAAAAATAAAATAAAATCAGAATATGATAAGGTTGGGACCTGACCTACTACCTTGTTTGCCTAGGATATATGAGTTTATGATTTTTCTTTATCAATTTAGGTGACTCTGTTCTACCCACATCTGTTCAATTACTTGCCCTGATTTCTCACGATGACAAGCCTATTTTATTCATCTATCTTCCAAATTCCTTTGCAAAGACTCAACAAATAAAATGTATGAAGTATGAATTTTAGATGTTTGCAAGAATGCATGGACATAAAATAATCATTCTAAGTTACCCTCTTCCGAGTGTCTAATCCCTAAAACCAATGCATGCATACCTTCTTTAAATCTTATTTAGAAGTTATCCTCTCCCGAGCGTCTAATCCCTAACAGACTATAAAAAGATAAATAATGCAAGATAAAAACAGAAAAGATAATAGAACAGAAAACACCTTTACATTGATAAATAGATAGTGAGTACATCATACATTGCTTGGCTTTTAGGCCTGCCAGGCCCTAACTAGAGGATTAGCCACTCATGGCCATTGAGGGCTTTACAATGAGAAGGGGGTGAAAGAAAGAGAGGGAGTAAATGAAACCCCTAGGAGAGGGGGGTTGTTGTGTGTTTCTCCTCCTTGGCTTGACTCTCTTTCTATAATTGTTGGAGTGGACTTGGGCCTGATGCTAGAAATCTTTCTTTTTTGATATTGTTGATATCTTTTGGAATTGTTTTATTTGTAATCATATCTTCTTGAGATTTCTTGATATTTTAGATATTTTTTTTGAATCTTTTTCTCCTTTAATCTCTCGTCTTCACAAACCATAAATAAGAAAGATATCAAATCTTAATATTTAAGCCAAAGATAACTTCTAAATTAATATTTTTAAAGATATTTTCAATATATTTTTATTATCAAAATAACTCATATTTAGCAGTTATCAAAATCCTCAAATCAAAACTTTGCTTGTCATCAAGCAAAAACAAAAATGAGAGCAGGCTCCAAATGCTCCAACACTTTCAATAGCTGCAATTTTTTCAAATTCTTTCAACTGGTTCTTTCTGCATTTGTCATAATCTCACAATGGAAGCACAAACAACATCGAGATGAAAATAGTTAGTATCAGAAATTAATGAAGTTGGCTTGCCTCACTTTCCTCACAAGGTTAATGTTTCTCTGTGCGCACAAGTGTTTGGGGTGAGTGTTTGAAATTCCATGACCTGCAATTAAGATTCCCAAATTTTTGCACTTCTTCTCAGTTAAAGTTATTCTTACTTACACTTGGTGGATCACTAAGGACTTTTATTGGCTTGTAATGGGGCTTGGCTAAACAAGAAATCATGGTTTTTCTGAGATTTCAAAAACTTTGGATTATAAGAGAGCATGCATCCTTAGAAAAACTTTCACTTATTTCTTGCCTAGGCTTATTTATTTTTCAGCCTTTATTCCTCTAACAACACTTTTCTTCTTGGCACTTACGACACCTCTCTTTTCCGCCCTTATTTCAAAGTTTTTTTATTTTTAACCTTAGCACTTATGGCACCTCTTTCTTTATGCCCTTATTTGCAATATTTTTTTTTTATAAGAATACTTTGGGCTTACAAGCTTCTGAGAGTGCCTTATTGTGTGTTTTTTTTTTTGGTAAGAATACTTTAGGCTTACAAGCTTCTGAAGGTGCCCTATTGTGTACTGTTTTTTTTAGGCAAATTCCCTTAGCAATCCCCCAAATTAAGGACTTATCATAACTTGAAACCCTTATGCTCTCTTAGAACCCTAAAACAAGGTCAAGGATATCAAAATTAAGCTCAGGGATTTATTCAAACAAATCATTATTACTTTTGGCTCAACAAGGGTGCAAGGGATAAATTCATCACAGGTTGGTTTTTTGGCTGAGTGGCTAAAATAAAAAGAAACATGGCCTTGATCATATCCACCTTATGTAAATAATCTAACAGTCTAAGAATGATGCAAAATTAAGAATTTGAAAACAGACGTTGTCTCATAATTAAGTTCACACAACTCATCGGGACAAGATAAAGTTATCAGCTTACCGAATCATGATCACTTTCCATCAAGCTAACCTTTTCTCTCTTTGTGATTCATGTTCCACTGTTTGACTGACTCTTGCTTCTAGGAAACCAGTATTTTCACAATTGTTATGTGGCATTTCAAGTGTTGAATTCTTCCGAAAAAGCCTAAATAGTGACTTCACAAATATCATGCAATCTTTATTCAATGACTAAATTTAAACTACTGGAATTAAATTGCTGAAATCAAAATACACAAAATCAAAATAAAGAAAGGAAATAACACATAATGCAATTAACTAAAAGAAAGATAGGGTAAGAAATCCTGGGTTGCCTCCCAGTAAGCACTTCTTTAACGTCATTAGCTTGACGAATCAAATGCCTTCAAGGTGGCATTTCTTCTATATTAGTGGGCTTCTCTTGATGACTCGGCCCCTGGCTAGGATGCTGATAGGGTGAACCCCCTTGGTTGAGGTTATTACTTGGATAATATCTCCAATCGTGGTCCTGTAAAAAATTATCGTTCTGATAGAATCTTGGTGGTCCTCTTTGATGGAATCCTTGATGATTATGACTACCCATGTAGTTAACTTCATTGGATGCGTCGTCTTGGACCATGCATAAGCCTGACTTATGTGTTCCTCCACATATGTGACATCTCCCTACCTGCATAACAGAAGAGTGAGAAGGACTTACCGCTTGTAGTTGCTGTGGAAGCTTGTTGAGGGTCTCTGTCAGGGCTTCTATTTGTTGGGACAACAACTTATTTTGAGCCAAGGTTGCATCTTGAGTGATGAGTTCTAGAAGGCTTCTTTTTGTTGGGGCATATGTACGATCACGAAGGATGGCATGATCACTAGCCACCATGTTTTCTATTAACTCCATCGCCTCCTCCGATGTTTTTAGCTTGATCTTACCTCCTGCGGATGCATCTAGAAGCTGCTTTGATTGAGGTCTCAAACCATCTATGAAAATGTTGAGTTGGACTGACTCACTGTATCCATGTGTAGGTGTTTTTCTTAGCAGTCCGCGGAAGCGGTCGAGTGCCTCGCTGAGGGATTCATCGAGAAATTGATGGAAGGAAGAGATTTCCATCTTCCCCTCAACAGTCTTTGATTCTGGGAAGTATTTCTTTAAGAATTTCTCTACAACTTCTTCCTATGTCCGCAAGCTGTTACCTTTGAAGGAGTGTAGCCACCTTTTTGCTTCCCCTGCTGGTGAAAAAGAGAAAAGATTTAGGCGTGTTGCATTTTCAGGAACCCCGACTATCTTCACCGTGTTGCAAATATTGATGTATGTGGCCAGATGTTCATATGGATCTTCACTTGGTAGGCCGTGAAATAGATTCCCTTGAATCAGTTAGATAAGGGAATATGGATATGAGAAGTTGGCCGCCTGCACCTCTGGTCTGGCTATGCTGGTGAAGTATTGAGGTATAATAAGACTAGAGTAATCCTCTAACGTCATCCTCTGTAAACGATCTTCTACCATGATGTGTTCTTTAAAGAAGGAATGTGCACTGTTCACAAAAGAAAATACTACTGTGCACGTTATCACAGAATAAAAATTAAACTTAATTTTTTTTTTAATTTTTAATTTTTTTATTTTTATAAAAAGGAAAAAAATATAGAGAAAAAATTGAAAAATAAAATGAAGCAAATAAAAAAATAGATAAAAAGAAAGTAATGTAAAAAATAAAAAGTGAAAACTAATTGCTTTAAAATTGAAATATGCAAATAATCAAGTACGGAAAACAAAGTCCCCAACAACGGCGCCAAAAACTTGTTGCCGAGGCAAGTGTACCAAATTTGTAAGTAGTAAAGTACTCGGAAGTCCGAGTGTCTAATCTACATGAACTTTGTTTGTATTTAGATTAATGCAAATCCAATCTAAAAGTAATAGATAAAGAATTTCAAATAAAGATAAGAAAATATAGTAGATAAGATAAAAATTTAAAAGAAAGGATAAAAGATTTAAAGATAAAAATAGAAGATAGAGAAGATAAAATATTTAAATTAAGATATGATAAAGAAAATAGAGGATAAAAGATAAGATAAGGAGAGTAGAAGATAAAAATAAAATAAAATCAGAATATGATAAGGTTGGGACCTGACCTACTACCTTGTGTTGCCTAGGATGTATGAGTTTATGATTTTTCTTTTATTAATTTAGGTGACTCTGTTCTACTCACATCTGTTCAATTACTTGCCCCTGATTTCTCTGACAAACCTATTTTATTTATCTATCTTCTAAAATCCTTTGCAAAGACTCAACAAATAAAATGCATGAAGTATGAATTCTAGATGTCTGCAAGAATGCATGACCATAAAATAATCATTCTATTCCTAGTAATGACTTCCTTATGAAATCCTTTCTTTTTGTTATATTAGAAGTTATCCTCTTCCGAGTGTCTAACACCTAAAACCAAATGCATGCATACCTTCTTTAAAATCTTATTTATAAGTTACCCTCTCCCGAGCGTCTAACCCCTAACAGACTATGAAGATGAATAATGCAAGATAAAATCAGAAAAGATAATAGAATAGAAAATACATTTGTATTGATAAATAGTGAGTACATCATACATCCCTTGGCTTTTAGGCCTGTCAGGTCCTAACTAGAGGATTAGCCACGGCCATTGAGTGCTTTACACAATAAGGAGGGGATGAAAGAATGAGAGGGAGTAAATGAAACCCCTTATGAGATGGGGTTGTTGTGTGTTTGTCCACCTTGGCTTGACTCTCTCTTTTTATAATTGTTGGAGTGGACTACTTGGGCCTGATGCTAGAAAATCTTTCTTTTTTGATATTTTTGATATCTTTTGGATTTGTTTTGATTGTAATCATATCTTCTTGAGATTTTCTTGGTATCTTGGATATTTTTTTTGATTTTTCTCTTCTTTAATCTCTCTTTTCCATATCTGTACGTCATAGATAAGAAAAATATCAAATCTTAATATTTAAGTCAAAGATTTCTTGATATTTTGGATATTTTTTTGGATCTTTTTCTTCTTTAATCTCTCCTTTCCATATCTAGAGGTCATAAGTAAAAAAAATATCAGATCTTAATATTTAAGTCAAAGATAACTGCTAAATTAATATTTTTAAAGATATTTTCAATATATGTTTATTATCAAAATAACTCATATTAACCGATGTTAAAAGTTAACTTTTATATTAATTCCCTAAATAATCAATCTCAAGATTCTTTATGTAATATGAATCTAAAAAATAAGTATTCTGTGTTGAAAATTGAAATTTTAATTTCAAAGATATTTTTTAAAATTATAATCTAATGATTAAAATCAATTCTTCTGATTTTAAAATTTGTTTCCGCAACTATATATATATATATATATATATATATATATATATATATATATATATATATATATATATATATATTGCTGGTACAACAATCCACAGGATAGAACCACTAAGGTTCTGTTAAATTTCAACAAACCAAAGCAGAATTTGTAGCCTTCTCTTTTAGTGTGAGATATATCATATAGCCACTATGGTTGAGCTTTTGGCAGTCATATGTACTCTCTTCTCAGCCCTTGCCTTTGTTTATCTTCTCAAATATCGTAACAAAAACAAACAAGATTCCCCACACAAATTGCCACCTGGAAGCATGGGGTGGCCCTTTTCTGGGGAAACTCTTGGCTTCCTCAAGCCTCATAGATCAAACTCCTTGGGAAGCTTCTTACAAGAACGCTGTTCTAGGTAACTTAATTGTCAAGTTCATAAACATTTTTTTCCCATTTTCTCTCTTTATATTTTTATCAATAGTACCCTTAAAAGTTTTCTGTTGTGATCTTTGCCAATCATTGTCACCTAACTATATATCCTCAAAATTAAGCTGCATATTAAATTTGTCAGACGTTATGTGTGTTGTGTTTTGTACTCTATGAAAGTTGGTTGTGGGGTTTAAATGTTATAGGTTTAAATATGACTAAGAAGTCCTTGTTTTTCAGGTATGGCAAAGTTTTCAAGTCGCATTTGTTTGGTTCTCCCACCATAGTTTCATGTGACTTTGAGTTCAACATGTATATTCTTCAGAATGAAGGGACATTATTCCCTGTTGATTACCCCAAGGTTATGCATAACATACTGGGGAAGTTTTCTCTTCTTCTTGTCAAAGGAGACCTTCACAGAAAGCTAAGAAGCACCATTATTAGTTTTGTCAGTGCAACAAAGCACGAATCCAATTTCCTTCACTGTGTGGAAATGCTTGCACTCTCAAGGATTAACTCATGGATTCCAATCTCTAAACAAGTTGCTTTCTACGAAGAAGCTAAAAGGGTATGGTGTCATCAATTTGCTAATTTGTTTCTACTTGTGTTTTAGACAAATTAATTCCTTCTTCTACTCTTATAGTATTATGCACACAATGAAATAGAAGAACTACATATATAGTTCAACTTATATTGGAAAAATAACCATTTATTTTCCATCTTTTGAGAGAGTACTTTTCACACAAGTTGGTTATTTCTCCAACATAAGTTGAACTATGAAATACAACTATCGTATTTTGCATACAATCGTAAACTAGTTTTTTGTAAAAAAGAGATTGCTTGTCATTTTCAAACACATGATATGTATTATTTTTCTTTCGAGTGAAACAGTTTACGATTAATGTTATGATGAAGCACCTATTGAACATTAATCCAGATGATCCACTAGCCTTCAAGATTTTAGGGAACTTTGAGAACTACATCAAAGGCTTTATTTCATTGCCAATACGTATACCCGGGACGGCATATTTCAAAGCTTTGCAGGTACATACATATATGATCATAAATTATTAGCTATGTCATCAAAGTGCCAAAATAAGTGTCCTTATGCTGAATCTGATATCAGAATGTTTTGTTTTTGGCTTCTATCAGGCTAGAATAAGACTCTCAGCCATTATCAAAGATATCATAATAGAGAGGCGTAAATGTAATAATGTGAGGCCTATGCAAGGAGGGGACCTCTTGAATGTGATTTTGTCAAAGAAAAACCTAAGTGATGAAGAGATGGTGAGCATTGTGTTGGACCTATTGTTTGGAGGTTATGAGACAACTGCAAAACTTCTGTCTTTGATTGTCTATTTCCTTGGTGGAGCCTCTAATGCTTTAGAAAGTTTAAAGGTACTTTGCTTTAAACCTTTTTGAAGCAAGAACACGTGTTCACAAATCATTACTTCGTTGATTAATATTAACTATGACCCTTGTAGGAAGAACACCAAGAGATAAGAAAAAGAAAAAAGGAGGGAGAACTACTTAACTGGGAAGATTATAAGCAAATGAACTTCACTCAAAATGTAAGAAACTAATTAATTAACCAATATATTAAGTAACCTGTATCAAATTATAACTTTTGCCTTCTCAAGGTTTTTGTATTTTCTCACTAGTGAATTTACAAAATTCTCGACGTTAGGTGATATACGAAGCTATGAGATGTGGCAATGTAGTCAAATTTTTGCACAGGAAAGCTATTCAAGATGTCAAATTCAAAGGTATTTACTATTGGATGATTGTTAGATCTAGCTACTGTAGTCCTTATATTATAAAAGTAAAATGTCTCCTTAACTTAATAAAGTGCAAAATGTCATTCCCTTAAAATTTTTCTTTTTACATTTTTTCACTTGTAGTAAAGACTGAAGTGAATGATATTTCACAACATTTTACACAGACAGTAAAGTGAAAGTTTTGTAAAATTAAAAACTAAAATGATTAACGTATATCATTTTAAAATCTACAATAAGGTATACGATATATATATCCAATAGTAACGATGCAAGATGACTGAGAAAATGTACCACGTACTCTTACCCCTAATAGTATCTATATATCACCCTTTCTCACTTTACCATATTTGTTTACTTTAGGAGATAAGGTAAATCATTTGAATAGTATCTATTGTTAAAGAAGTCATTCTCACGCATTGTTAAAACTGTTGCAGATTATGTGATACCCGCAGGATGGAAGGTTCTTCCTGTCTTGTCTTCTGGACATTTGGATCCCACCCTTTTTGAAAATCCTTTGGAGTTCAACCCCTTTCGGTGGAATGTATGTTCTTTCGGTACATGATCGACAAATAAATAAATAAATGAAAGAATCTTCTGTACTTTTCAAATGCATCGGACAAACCCTATTGTAGAAACAAATTAATTTGTAAAAACTATCACGAATAGCTAAAAAATTGGACAGTTTTTATAAATGAGTCAGCAGCAAAAAATAATTTTAACTTATGAGAGTGTTTTTTTTTATTTTCCTCTCTTAAAAATTCTTCCAGAAACCTAATGGGCATGGGTATAATTTAACAATACACATTAAATTTATGAAAAAGAATCTGTCGATCCTGGCAAAATATATTCTTAAAGACCAATGAAAAACCTCGAATGGAATAATTACTGTTATTATTGTTAATAAAAAAATGTTATGAAAAGCTTAACCGAAGATACCATCATTTCCTAATTTTTTTCATTGCATAAATTAATGTGAATGAACACACACGGGTAGCAACTTTCATTTGTTACCCTACAATACTGCACAGCTAAGTGTTTTTGTCTCTATTGACAGGACAATTCGACAAGCAAGAAAGTGGCACCATTTGGTGGGGGTCCACGATTCTGTCCAGGGGCTGATCTAGCAAAAGTTGAGACAGCATTCTTCCTTCATCATCTTGTCCTTAATTATAGGTACTTTACTTATTACACTATAGCCAAATCTACCCATTCAGATTATAACATGCACAGATTATGGTTAGCAAGATATTGGTTTATCCATTTATAAATTAACCTAATTCGTGTGTTCCACTTACGAATCTATGATTGGCTTAATACTTGATAATAAGTCTAGTAAAAAGCTATAGCTAGCTAGCTATACTGTGAAATCATTTAATGTTTTTTCATGTCATTTTTATATTACACTTTTATGTACACCTACTAGAATGTTTCTTTTCTTTTCTTAGGTAGGGAATTGACACTTTTGAAATGGTGTAAGCTAGAAATAATATCAATCAAATACTATTCCATTTTTTCCATCATCTTTTCTAAATAGAATTGGTTTCTGTTCAAAATATATATTTAATTACTTATGGAAGACTCGCATTATTTCCTAACTAATCCTGCACGAATCATATATGAAAAATCACGTATAAATTTTATGGCCTATGAAATTTATTTCGTCTCTCTTCCTGCTGTTGATCTTTGTATATTTTAGCATTTTCCTATCGAAACTTATACAAAAGTAACCTGTAAATATGGCACTGCTTATATACCATATACCACACAAAAGAAAAGATATATTATACCTACGTTCAATATGCATACGATAACCATTTTTGAGCTATATATATATACTATCAATTATCAATATTAAAAATTCTTTCATTTCAATTATTTAACCCTTAATATCGTTACACTTTCATTTAAGAAGAAAGTGAAATCCAAATATAAATCTAACTTTCTTTTTTATTAATGCGAATTACTTTCAACAGGTGGAAAATTAGGACAGATGATCCCCCACTTGCTTTTCCGTATGTGGAATTCACTAGAGGGCTGCTATTGAATCTTGAACCCACTGCCTAGCCTCTACTTTTGGGGAACACTTTTGATTACAGTTTGGGTTTTATGTGCTGAAAATTGATAACAATATGTAACAGAGAAAAAAAATTGTTATTTATAATTAAATATGGAAAAACTTTTTAATTTGGAAATTTATTTAAACATATTTATATATTATCATTTCAATTTGGTCTCTAGACAGAGAATTCTACATTATGATCTTAACTTGAAATTCTCATATTGTTAAAGAATTTGTCCCTATGGTTATAATATTGAGAGAAGATTATAGACAATTTTGCCATTTTTTATTTTATTGATGACAATGATGACATTTGAATTCACTAGTCTTCAAATTAAAAGTTAACAAGTCACCCAATTTGTTAACAAAATTATAACTAAGACAGATGATATAGAGCGCTAAACTTTTTTTTTTTTTTTATGTAAAGACCGGAATTATTATTTATTATTTACGTAAAGGTCAAATTAAGAAATGGTGTGAAAATAGGAATCAAAATTTAATTTTAATGTATTTATAATAATAAAACATATGTTAGGTCCTAAAAAAATCATTATGTTTGAGAGGAAAAAATATTATCTCTACAATGAAGATTATAAAAAGGAAAATACAACATTTATCTAAAAAAACAATAAAATTCCATTATAAAAAGAAAAATATAAAAATTTATCTAAAAAATGTCATTATCTATTCTAAAGAAAGTACTCATCTTTTGTGACTGTCTTGTCCTGTGACTGATTTTGATACCTTTTCAGTGATGACAATTATTTACGTATATTAATCATCTTTTATTTTAATTAAAAAAACTAAAAAATATATATATAAATAGACAAGGCACGAAGTGCCTATTTCCAACCGTCTTTTAGGAGAATAAAATATTTGTCAATAAATAAATAAATAACACTTAAATATTGTTTTTTCAAAGTCCAATTCCACCAACTAAAAAAATTATCCTAATATTTAAATATTCGTTGAATAAATTAATGTATGAGAAAATATGAGTGGCCAAAAAGCGCATACCATTGATAACTTGCCGGCAGTTTTCCCACTTGTTACGAATACTCCAAGGAACCAAGGGGAGTCCTTAAGCCATGCAATAACTAAAAAATTTGATGATAATGACTAAATATATCAACAGACAAAAACTTAAAGGACTAAGGTTAATTAATCTTTTGTTTCAAAACTAAAACTAAAAATTCTAAAATGTTCATGGAACAAAAACATAATTGACACTCTTTTTAAATATTTTTAGTAAAAATTGTATAACCGAAAGGAATAAAATAACATGAAATAACATTACTATTTTTAATAATGAGGTGTACAAAAAAAAGTTACGTATTGTCCGCTTAAAATTTTTTATATAATTATTGAATCACAATTTATCTTATATGATAAATTTATTGACTTTTAAAATAATTCAAATAATAGTTTATAATTGGATGATAATGTAAAATTATTTTACAGTATTAATGTATAAACATTAAATTCAAATAAAAATAACTTACAAATGGGTGATTAAGTGATAACAGTGATTTTATCTCCTTTAAACAGTAACAATAGTAATTCAGTAAAAAAAAAGTATAATAACCTAAAATTAGGTTCATAAATTTGACCTTTTTGTTTTCGTTGAATGCGTTTTAACCTATTAATGGTCTTTAAATTTACATAATTACTTATAATGATGTTTTTTTTAAATGACATACATAATCAAAATCTAGGAACTTCTAAAAAAACAAACACTTACCAACAGGGTTCGCTTAATTGTAAGGCATAATTATATCAAAAATACGAAACTGATCGATTATGCATTTGCATCTTATTTATGCTTGGTCATAAGATCTGCCACTTAATTATTTCTCAGAGAACATATGAATCCAGATACATGATTTTCATACCTATGAATATCATATGTATAGCCTTGACTAAAGCACACATGTGTAGAGCAACATCCTTTTGTCAATAGATTAATAAAACATTGAGAATCTGAATAAATCTAGCTACGTCATAAAAATGAGAAAATACCACAATCATGATAATATAACTATATGCGTTATAGTTTTGTTTCACTTAATGAAAAACAGGGGCTGAATATTGTGAAATAAATACTTCTTTATATATATATATATATATATTTGCTTATAGAATAAAAATACGAATTGGAAATTGCTATAGAATTTATTTTCAGGACCTTTATAAACAGTGATAGATCTAGAATCTGGAGTTTAAGACACATTATTATTATTTTATTATTATTATTATTATTAACTTCATGATTTTAAACTATAGTTCCAATTGTAGTTACAGTTGCGATTGTAATTGTGATTCTTAACATTTGTGGTTGCAATATCACAATTGCGAATTGCAGTTGCGATGTCGTAGTAGTAGTTGAAAAATCATATGTTGTGTAGGGATGAATAAGTGGGTCGGTCCGTTCCGTATAAGCCCGCATTGATAGCGGATTGAGTCAAGTGTCCTGCATTCTTATACGGACCTAAAAAATTGATCCGCCTCATCCCGCGGACTCCGCGAGTCGAACGGGCCAGTCTGCAGATATAATTTTAAAAGAATTACAAATTTAACAAAAATACAACACAATCAAATTAAGTTCAACACAAATGTAAATAAAATCTCAACAATTAGTCAATTACATCAATAAAATAAATAATGTCTTAACAATAAATCTAAAATATGAAACTTAAACATCTCCAACAACAAATGATTCCATATTTGAAGTAGTTTGAGTCTTCTCCATCTCCACATCTCATCTTCTTTTCCTAAAACTCAAAACAATAATAAATATTAGAATCAACTCAAGTTAAGTGATTAAAATAACATAATTATTACACATTATTTACCTTGCACATCAAATCCTAGTAACAAATTTTTAGTACATATCAAGGCTTGCACGTTGTTAGCAAGAAGCCTAGTTCGATATTTGTTAAACACTTGTGAGCTAATACTAAATGTTGATTCGGAAGCCACAACTGTAATTTGAATGCTTAAAATATCACAAGCCAATAATGAAAGATCTGAAAACCAGGCTTGACTATCCTTCCAATATTGCAAAACATCAAGATTGTGATGATATTTATTTGGAAGATTTGCCTCTTCCAAATATGTATCTAGTTGAGATTCACCCACTTGCGACATATCTTCATCTTCAAATTGTATAAACTCTTACGTTAATTCCACAAAAATAAAAAATAGTTGTCAAACTAAATAAGAATAAATGAGTAGTAGTTAAAAAAATTAAGTGAAACCTTGACTTACATCCATAACATCAACTTGAGCAATACTAATAGTACTAGTAGTAGTCAGAGTCTCTTGTGATGAACCTTGACTTAAACCAACATTGCTTGATGTTTCTTTGGAATACATTTGAACATACTCATTATATAAAGTATACAACTTGTGCTCCACTACTTTCAACTTTGTTTGACAAGATATTGGATCAAGACCGAGTTTTGAATAATAATACTTCAAAAGTTTGATTTTAAAGCGTGGATCTAGAATGCACCCAAAGGAAAGCACATTGCTATAATCACTCCAATATTTATTAAACTTAAAAACAAATTAGATGTTAGGTAAGAGAAACCAGATATCAACTCTGTGATTTGAAAGAAAGAATGCAAAAAATCACACATTTTTTGTCCTCTCTCCCATTCTTCATTAGTAGAACAACTTGAATAGCTCCTATCATCAAATGCAAGACTACAAAAGGCACATCGATATACAAGGACACTCTCAAGCATCATAAAAGTAGAATTCCACCTAGTAATGACATCTAAGCGCAAACCTATCTTTGTATGAATACCACCAACTTTTGCAACACAAGCTTTAAAAACTTTCATTCTACCCTCTGATCCCTTAACATACTTAATGTTTTTTCTAATTTTGTTTACAGCAGAACCGACTACTTTCAACCCCTCTTGAACAATAAGGTTTAAAATGTGAGCACAACATCGAATATGAAAAAAATTCACCACCACTTACTAAACCATTATTATGCAAAAGAAGTCTTTCCTTCAAATAGTGTTGCATTTTATCATTAGAAGAAGCATTATCTAAAGTTAATGAAAAAAATTTATGCACAATCCCCCATGCTTCCAAAAAACAATATATAACTTTAGTCATCTCACGCCGTTAGTGTGGAGGAGGAAAATGAGAAAAATTAAGTATTTTACTATTCAACTTCCAATTTGCATCAACATAATGTGAAGTTAATGAAATATAACCCTTAAAAGTACAAGATGCCCACACATCAGATGCCAAGCTTATTCTACTAGGGACTTTAGACAACATGCATTTCATTTTTTTTCTTTTCAAAATCATACAAATTATTCACATTCATGGTAGCAACGCGCCTAGAGGGTACCTTCACATTAGGACGCAAATATTGTAATAACTCTTTAAACCTCCTATATTCAACAAAAGAGAATGGAAGATCATGCTCAATAATCATCATAGATATAATCTCAAGTACCACACTTTGATCAATTTTCTTTTATTTCTTAATCTCCTAGCATGATCAAGAATAATATTTCTAACATCACTCTTAGAACGCGTCTTCAAATATACATCATATTTCCCCATATGACATTGTAAGGTTGAAGTCACATTCTTATTGTCACTGCCCACATAATCTTTCAAACAATATTTGCATTTACCCCTCACTTTTCCATCATTATGTATAACAGGTTTCTCAAAAAAATTCCACACAAGTGATAAATAATTTCATGCCCTCTTTTTTGACATTTTAGACTCCATAGGTTCATCTTCATGAATAACATTTTCATGCACATCCACATCAATACTCTCATTGTCATTCTCATCAACATTAACTTCAAAAGAAACCATATTTAAAATCTGAAATAATAAAATTAAATGAACTCAATTCTAAATTCAAATAAATCACACAAAAACTTAATTCATCATGTTTATAACTTGCAGATCAAGAGTTGTGTGGTTCATTCCCTTATCTCATGATTTTATCATATAATAATAATTAGAGAAATGACTTCCTTAAAAGTTAATTTTAATTACAGGTATACCCTTTAAATATAAAAATCATTTTAAGAATACTTTGTACGAGCTCCATAGTCCATATATAAAAGTAAAAGATAATTTGAATCATATAAGAACATCTAATAACAAGTTAAAATCTATTAATCAATTTACTCCAATGCCAATCAATTCCCTCTTGCTCATGTAACAATTCGAGAAGATAATAACAAACTTCCAACACCTTCTCAAGATGACAAAATTACTAAAGACTTGAGTAACTACTAACAATTTATTTTACGACCCAATCATGAAATACAAACAATCTCCACAACTCAGGTGAATAAATAATTAAATACACATCATGTAGATTGTGAACAATGACCTAATCACACAACTGTACATGCTCAATGATGGAATAAAATTGAACGGTATTATTCTCAATTTTGAAGAAAATTGATCATACTATACGTTAACACATTGAACAATTTCCAGTGAAACAAGAACATATTTTGCCACGAATCACAAACATTAGGAAAGTGAATAGGATAAGATAACATCACAAACATCAAAGGAAGAAAGAGAAAAAAGGAAAAAAGGTGAGTATGGAATCAACAAACCTTGAAAGGAAAGAAGGACAACAAAGGGAAGGAAGCAATAAAGCAACGAATCAGCAGTTATAGACTTTTCACATTTTTCTTTTATTTTAAGACTACAGCAGCAACAAATCAACCGAATCTCTTAGGCATCCATTGAGCATTTCACAAAAAACCCCAATTTCAGACAAACCCCCCCCCCCCCCAACAAAAATAGGACAAAAACAAATTCTAGAGAGAGAGAAGAGATGTATCTTGTGTGGTGGCGGTGGTGGCCCAAGGCCGCGGTGTGTCGCGTGACTGCGTGAGTCGTGTCCACGGTGAGGAGAAGAAGATGAGAAGAAATGCTGTAAGAGGAGAAGAATAAAGCAAGGTACTAGTCCTTAAAGTGGTACTAGTCCAATGGTTCTTAAAGTGAAAAAGAAAAAATCCAACGTACTAAAACTAAAAGGCAATGTGGGCCACACAAATAAAACAAGGTGTTGTTGTTGTAGTTGGTAGATTCTCAGATCATGGATTAAGCAGGCTTACGAGCAACCCGTGGACCCCGCAGACCAAACCTGCACAGTTCGCGGGTTAAGCGGGACATGCCTAAAAATACTATATAACCATGGACTATTTAAAAAAAAATCAATCTCTTACCCGCATAGATCACGGACCTCATGGGTCAGTCCATGAACTCGAGCTCGTTTACCTACCCTTAATATTGTGTTTGTAATTGTAATTGTAGACCATAATTTAAAACGATGATTATCATAAATATAAAAATAAATCATGAGATGATATAAAATGTGTAATTGAATAAAGTGTAAAAGTATCTAGTAAGCTAAAATGATAACTAGTCAATAAAAACAAAATTTGACAATGACTAAAAATTAGAGAAAAAGGGTTTAAATTATAAAAGTAGAGGGGACACAAAATAATAACACTATATATATTTATATACTTGTATTTTTCTCAAAATTAGGGTCCAACTAAAAAATTGGGAGCATCCCATTCAAATTATAAAAATAGATAAAACAAAAAAGATGATAATATTGAATATATATTTATATTTTTTTAAAGTGTGGTGACATAAATGCACCCTCTCAATCTAAGCTAGGTCTGCCTAGTTATGCTTATAAATATTGAACTCTTTTAACTTTTTAATAAAAAACTAATGATTATTTTTTGTCTTAGGTCATAAAGTAAGAGTGTTTTTTAACCATTGGGTTAGTTATTAATTTCGTTCGCAATTCATGAGAATTGCTGGCATAAGGGAATTGAGTACGTATTTTTTCTATTAAATAAGTTATTTTCACTTGCTTGAATATATAGGAGTCTTACATTGCTATGTCAATTCTCTGGATTAAGAAATCGATGAATTAAAAGTACTATTTACTTCTTTAGAGCATATTCAATGGGTGAAATTTAAACAATCTTTACCTTATGTGAATTAGTCCCTGCAATATCACATCATAGTTAAGCAATCCATTTTGAGTTCTTTACTTATTGAGTTGTTTAGTGAGTTTTTGCCGGGTCTTATACACCACATCACACTTAAAAACTTTTAATACTTTTTCTTAAGAAACTAGAAACTCAATGGAGAAAGGAATTTCAGAGAATGAAAAACTCAGAATTCATTAGTCACGCTTTGTCAAAATACAGAGTATATATAGAAAAGAAAAAGATTACAGAGAAATCTAGACCCTTTTGTACTAAAGACAATGCCCTATTCTATTATATCACTTACAGGTGACAAGGAAGTCTAGAACCTTTTCATGATGACTCAACCATATCACTAATATCTTCCTCCCGTTAGATCATATCCTTTGGGGACCTTAGGATTGGAAGAGTTAAAGGAATTTAACACTTTTTTCTCCAATGTAATGAGTTGCTCAAATTGGTCCAGTTGAAATTATTTATCATTAATTAAGAAATGGCTAGGCAACATTGCTTAAAAAAGTAACTCTACCAAAATAAGCAACGCTAACTCAGTTGCTCCAACAGAGCTTAACTATAAGAAATTTAGATAAAAAAAACCTTGTTGGAGTTACTCTTCGGTAAGCTACAGACTTTTTATTTTTACGGTTAAACAAAGACTTAATTGTGCACAAATTTTTAAAAGAATTTTCTTTTTTCTTTGTTTCCTGATGATTAATCATCATTAAAAAATTCGAGTGGTAACTGTTATTAAAATCTTTTCTTTCAATTATATATCTTTTTCATCTACAAAGTTTATAATCAAAACTTTGTTAAAGACCCAAACTCAAGAAACTCCTTTTAAATAAAACACTTGCAACATATATAATCATTCACAAGAACCTTTCCAAAACAAAAAAAGCATTCACAAGAAAAAAAAACTCAAATTTCCACAATTGTGATCAAATTAGTCCGTTATTTTCCACAACATTAATAAAGATCGTGATGACTACAATATAAAATTTCCCTGTAGCAGAAAGTTAGCTTGAACCAGATCTAGAAGCGTCTTGGATATCTTTGAAGAAGATCACAAGAATTTTAGATCCTTCACTGCAGCTTCTTTAGGCACTTATGTTGACGCTGGCAAGGCCTGTTTTGTGTTTTTTTTTTCTTTCCATGTGAATTGGATTGGTGTACCTAGTTATTTACGAACTAAGCTTATTTGGTACATGAGAAAACTTACATTAATACATATTACAGAACTCAATTCCTTATTATTTTACAATTTCTACTAAAAAATGTTCATCCTTTATAAAAAAAAATACAGATAATAAGTGAAGAGAAAATATTTCCTTCAGGATTCCCTTTACGAAATCTCACCATCTGCATGTTTCTGACTAAGCAATTATCATTAGTTTAAACAAATGATGCCAGATCTTATCATGTACTGACTTTTTTTTTGAATACCTAAAATCAATTAAAATAATTATTATACCCAAGAGTTTGATGCATTACAAAATTATAATACGTCACCATAAAATTACAATAATTAATGGTATACATATATACGATATAATTAATGTACCAATTAATTACAATTACCATGATGCAAACATCTTGAGTTGACAGAATTTGATGTAAACAACATATATAAAGCCGCTAGCATAAGGAGAAGATTAATTGCCCCAATTTTAAATAATCTCGCTGCTCCCGAATCCAACATTTTTTCCCGATCTGATTAGCAGATAAGAGACAGAAGTTCCCAAGCAGCATAGTGAGAACCTGTTCATGTTGTAAACAAGGCAATCTTATACACAATTATAGAGAAAAAAACAAGGCTTTTCACAACACATGAACAATGAATTGATACATACCAAAATAATAACACAATAAAGGCTCTATGCAATTTTTGAGAGGGACAAATCCCTTTCAAGGCACTTGAGTGAGGTAGGGTTGACATGCATGAACAAGTAGTTCCCAGCAAAAAGGTCACCAAAATGAACTTGACCTTCCTTGAATCTTTTCATCACTTTAGCATATGAAATTCTCATGGAAGAAACCAACCTAGCCCTTTTTCTCCAAAGTCTTCTCAAGCTTGGAATTTTGAGTCTAAACCTTCTCCTAATGGGAACCCTTCTAAACCTGAACCAGCTTCTTGACCTCCTTTCCCTTTCATCATCCCACCCTTTTTCATGCCTTAGCCTTTGGTAACGAAGTTTGCTTAGAGGAACCATTTGGAGCTGGGAAGACATGGTGGATTTTTCAGAAGTAAAACAACTCATTAGGACAACAAAACAAAACCAAAGAGAGAATTATGAGAGAGATAATGTGCTAGGTGGTGTTTATTATTATCACCTATCTTGGGAGGGTTTGCTTTTTTTGTGAGTAGTTGATTTCCTTAAATGTGAAGTGTGATATTGACAGGGTGAAAGCTCAATGGTGGGTTGGAATAGGGGAGAGTGTCTGGAGAAGCTGTTGAGTGAATTAAATGCAACGTGAGAAAGGTTGGTGAGTCTATCCATATTTTCTTATGTTAATAAATTTCTCCCTTTTCAATGATGGGTAGTCCAATTAGGAAGTTTTCCTTTGATTAGTTAAATTAATCTATATTTCTTAAAAAAATAATTAATTATATTAAATATATAAATTATTTATATTATTATTCTAAAATTATTTTTTTATTTTTTTATCCGCTTAATTATTTTTTATTAATGTTTTAAAAAATAATAATTAAGTAAAGAGTATTTATAGAAAAAATAATTAATGTATCTAAAAATTAAAAAAAAAATTATAAAAAGATAAATAAATTTTTAAAAATAATCTTATAATTAGGAATACATAGAATATTTTTTTAGAAGAAGAAAAACATATATATTTAACTCTATTTTATAATTAAATTTTTATGATTATTATTTTACATTTAAAACAAGATCATTAACCCAAGTTTCAATAAAAATTAATGTGCGCATGATCACTGATTTATTATTCCAAGTAATTAAACACATTTTTAAATTTATTATAAATACATAAAAGAGGTGCACCGGTTATAAATGAAAAGACGGAAAAATGCAGTGGGATCATATTCTATTCTAAAATGACAATAGTATGCTCCTTGAACTGTACCATATTATAAAGTCATTATCAGCAATTAAAAAAAATGTCGTTATCAATTCAATTAACTTTAATAAACTTTGTACCAAAAAAAAATTAATAAACTACACTAGGAAATATTGCTATAATTATAATGTCATTAAAAATTTACATTTAACACGGTAGCCCCCCTATCACTACTATATATATATATATATATATAGCAAACAAGTTATTAAATTCTGTCAAAAATACTGCAGAAATAATAAAATGGAACCTTTTTTTTTACAGCAATAAAATGGCATCTTAAAGCCTAACATAAGTGCATATGACTAAGGTGATCGGTCCAGTACAACACTGAATTCCTCACGAACTTATGATATTATTAGAGGCATTCATGCATGTGCCCTAGGTCAAGGAGGAAGTCACTGGTGGTATATGTCTAAAACGGTAGTTTCTTTTTCAATATTCTATTTTAACAATCTGTTGTGCAATGTGTTAAGTGATAAGATAAATCAAGATCCTATATATTCTATGTAATCACATTGTATTTGTTGTATTTGTGTATGATGGATGAAATGGAAGTAGATAAATGTTAAGTTCTAATAAAATATTTAAGATTTAATTTATTTAATATTTTAATTGATTTATAGTGTAAAAAAACTTACATTAACTAACGTAATCATTAAATTTTATTTACTATTATATTCATATATATATATATATATATATATAGTCTTTTCATTAGTGATGACGATTGCTATAATCTGAGTAGGATATTATAGTGTTTGTTTCTATACTTGCACTTCTTAAAAAATTATGTACCTAGACTCATACTTGTATGAATAGTAACTTTAATACTCGTATCTTTTTTCATTAACTACCTAAATGCACATACTCATACTTGTGTACTTTCCCATTAAGTATCTAAATGCACATACCTGTTAAATAATTTTTTCCTTTTAAAATTCAAGAATTTGATATATGTCTTAGCAATAATGAACATGATTTGTATATATATATATTTGGTGGATTAAGGAATGCGATGTATCTATTTTTAACGGGCTTCTTAATCCACAAAAATTATAAAAAAGAAAATCATGTTCCTTATGTGCATTTAGGTACTTAACGAAGAAGGACACGGGTATTAAAGTTATTACCTCAATGCCATTATATTGATCTGGGTACATAGATTTTTTAAAGTGTGGGTATGGAGATGAGTACTATGGTTTCTTAACCAAATTCTACTTATTGCCGTTCCTAATAAGAAGACACTAAATTTATTCATATTGAAATGAATTTAATGGTTATTATGACTAGTCATATATATTGGCCTAACCCAGGATTCAAAGATTGGGGCCAACTATGAAACTTAAAATTCATCTAATAAATATATTTATATCAAAATTCGTATAAAGTAATAATAGTTATATATTTTTCATAATGATTTAAGATACAATAAACAATATATTTACATAAAAGATAAATTGAACAATTTTACAAAGACCCAAAAATAATTACCAATTTCATATGTCACCAATATCTCTAATGGATTTATGATAAAAATTAGTACGATATTAAACAATTTTTTTTTATGGAAAATCTTATTAATTATATTCCAAAAAACTACTAAATTAAATAGATTATGTTACTTGCTAAATTTTCTTTTACGAAAATATATAATAGCCAACAACATCAAAGAATAATTTGCTTTCAAATAATTGGGATATTAAAGAAGAAAAAGGTTATGTCATGATAAAGGCTTCAACTTTGAAATTAAATTATGTCATATTTTTTATGCAACTTGATGTTTGATTTGTTTTCATAAGATTTGCATAGCGCGCATCTGTGGACTCTTGTACTTGAGATTTGAAAACATGATAGAATCTCCCAGATAATGACAAGAAGAATAAAGACGTGACTAAAAAAATAAATAAAAGATAGAAGAAATGATGATAGTAAGATAGAATTTTTGTTGATGTTTTTCAAAATTTAGATTTTTTTAATATGATTTAGATAGTTTATAAGTTTGAGCCATCAATAAATAATCTTTAATTCTCAAATAAATATAAAAGGAATGCTAATACAATCATTAACTCCATCCAACCACACAAATATTTTTTTCATACAAATCGAATTCATTATCACATATTTAAGAAACAAAAATATTTATCAATTATATTATATCATGTTAATAATTATTATTGATATATAACTTTTAAGTTTATTATTTTAAAAACTATAATTTGTGATTAAATAATATTATATATTTTTTTACACTAACATATATTATTTTCTCATAATTAAACGAAGATAAAAAAATATAACATTGGAAATATAATAGAGAATTTTATCCAATAACATGACCTAAGAAACGTAAAAAAAGAGTTGTAAAAAAAGCAAAAAAAATATTCAAGAAATTTAGGAAAATAATATAAAATAAATTAAAATGATTAAATGAACGTGTCAATGCATGTTACTCCAATTGTTAGATTTTACATTAAATTTTTTGTTAATCAAAATAACGTTTTCCTTAAAAAAATCAAAATAACAGTTAGAAGATTAAAAATTGATAACCGACGAGGATTGAATTTGTAACATCCAAAAACAATCTAGTAATTATTTAGATAAGAATATCTAAATATATCTTTTAATTAAAAAAATAGATTAAATTATTTTAAAATATTAATTTGTTATTTTTATTTTGAAAAATATTAGTATAATAATATATTAAATTGATTAAAGATAATTATAATTAAAGATAATAGAAATAATAAATAAATAATTGATTAAACAAATTTCAAATTATGTATAATTTTTATATAAGGTTAGACAATTTTTTTTGTTTCAATCACACAAATAAATGATTTCTCTTGATATTAATAGGTTATCCAAAGACGGACCAAGAAAGAAAGTGATTTTTTTTTTCATGATGCAATTGATTAAGAAGAAGAGTAACGAAAAAAACAAATTTCTTATTCAGGAGGTGAGTACAATAACTTTTCCTAGACCACCATTATATAAATTTTTTGAAAATGTATTTTCTTGATATATATATATATATATATATATTATTAATTGATTCTATTAGTGTTGTAGTTTAATTTTGAGAAATATTAGAGAGTTTGTTGATAATTTTTTTAGAATGATATATTTTGATAATTTGCAAGTTGATAATCATCTTGTGGGGATGGATGATGATTATGAGATTATAGATAGATGTCTCGATCAAATGTGTGTATATAAAATTATTATTATTAATACCTTCATCTCTTGGATAGTCTTAACATGTGAATGTGTATGAAATTATTATAGATATTTTTGGTGATGAGATTTTTTTTTTAATATCTTAAAAAGTGAGCAAACAAACACTATTATATGATTAATATTTTAAAATAAAATAACAAATAGGATCATTTTTATTATATTTTTAATATTTATATTTTAAGGATAATATTTTTATTTATGTAAAACTTATTTATTTGACTTTACTTATTATACAAAAATATTTTCAAATTATTATAATTTTAACATTTTATATTCTTTTAATACGAATTATTTTTTTAAAAAAATGATAACCGATGTGAATTAACCCACATCAGCGAATTCAGTGCTTCTTACACGTTCAATATATTCACCGTTAGAGTTTTTACTATTAAATCCAAAGTTCTGAAAAAATTCTGGCACCATGACTGAAGATTTTCACTTAACTTACCACACTCGTTTTTTCCGTAAATATACTTTCCCTTTTTAATTTTTTTTTCAATTTAAACTACTTTACGATTTAATTTTCAATATACATTGTTTTACTTGAAACTTTCTCTTTTCTTTTTGTTTTTTTAATTTAAAATATTATAAAATATAAATATTATATTGTATAATTTTTTAATTAGTTTTAAAATTACTTATTTATTAAATTAAATTTTATAATTTTATTTTTTATTTTTTTTAAAGAAAAAATATACAGATAAAGAAAAATAAAAAAATTAGAGTACAATTTTTTAGTTACTTTGTATGTACTTCTATAGTTAAATTTATAATTTATGTGCTGTTGATATTTTTTTTGTTATGTTCGTAATTAAAAAATAAGAAAATTAGTTAACAGTGTTAAAATAAATTAAAAAATAGAGTAAAAATAATTGATACATCTATCTTATACAATAGATATAAAATTTCAAAAAATAGTAACTGCTATATTAAAAATATCTTTAAAAATATTTATTGAAAATATCTTTAAATAAAAATATATTTAAAATATTTATTTAGCAGTTATTTTTTATGATTGATATTTTTATTATTTATGACAGATTAAAATATCTAAAAGATATTAATAACGGGAGTTATTTTTTATAATAAAAATATTTTAAAGATATCTTGAAAGATATTTAATTAGCAATTATGTTTTGTTGACACCCGAACCAATGTGAACGAGATAAGTGAAGTCCTTATCCAAAGAGAATGTGGACAACAAAGGATTTTTCAATGAAAGTAGAAAAATGTGAAAATTACCATAGGTCATAACAAAAATAATTGTCTTAACATAATGTTCTTCTATAAATAAGTAAGTTGTTAAATTAAAAATCTTCTTATTTTTTAATTAAATCTAATGACATAAATAAACTAATTATATTTAGTAATATAATTATATTAAAAAATTCAGATTTTAAATAAAAATATTCATCTAAAAAATATGTTAAGTAAATTAAATAATAAAATAAAAATAATTATATTTAATAATATAATTTTCTTTAAAAAAATTAAAAAACAAAATTATAAAATTTAATTTAATATATAAGTAATTTTAAAATCAATTACCAAAATTATATAATATAATATTTATATTTTATAATATTTTAAATTTAAAAAAATAAAAAAGAGAAAGAAAATTCCAAATAGTATACATTTAGAAATTAAATTACAAATTAACGTAAATTGACCTGGAAAAAGGAGAAGATGTATTTACAAGAAAAAAAAACCTACCAGACTCCCACTTTGAGTTTCAGTTTAACTTTTGAATCCCACTATTTCTCTCTCAAATTTATATTTTATATTTTTCGAAGTGCCTTTTCCTCTCTCTCTACTCTGTCAAAAGTCCCAACCCACTCCTTTGTTTTCATTTGCTCTTATGTTCAATAAATGAATTTTCTGAACCAATTCTAATGTGATTATTTATTACTCCCCCTCTCTCTCTCCAGGTAACTGCTGTCAGCAATCTAGCAAAGCTTTGAACTTAGTGGCTTTGTCTATAATGCATATGCCTTCTGCTCAGAGGTAATTTACTCTTGAAGGTTCAACTTTTCCCTACCGTGTATCTGCTGGTGTCGTGATTTTGTGTTTCTTCTCAAGTTTTTGTGACTGACAGCATGGCAAGACCAAATATAATGCAGCATTAGTCGTCATATATGAATGTTAATTTTGAAGCATCATATTTTTGGATTTTCTAGCTTTGTTAGGTTTCCTGACTTCTGATTGGCAGTCTTATTCGGGATCTCAACAAAGGCTGATAAATTGCGTGAACATGCGACTGAAATTGATCTCTGGATGAGTTTGAAGGTATTACTATTTATTATTGTTGTGCTAGTCTATGTCCTTTCATATTCTTCAAATTTTATGAGCCTTTCATATTCTTCAATATTTTATGAGTGTTGGTTATATGATCTAATTCTATAGCTTTTTTTGTTTTTGTTTTGATAAGCAACTTCTTTTACTTCATTATATTTTTAAACTTCATTCATTTCTTCCCATCATTGACATTGATATAGGAGTTCTGCTGAGAACTTTCTTCTTTTGACTTCTATGATTTTCAAATTTTATGTTTTTCAGTTTAGAGAAGTGATTATTTGCTCCGTTATACCTTTTAGTTTTGAAATTGTGTGCACCATTATTTTGTGTTGCAATTTCACTAGTTCAATTCTAAGACACATTTGTTATTGAGTTTTAGATTCAATGAGTTAAGTAGTCCATTCTCTCTACGTTTTGCCTATTAAATAATTTTTTCTGTGTTTTAAAGTGCAGGCACCCATCATTATTGGTTAATTAGATCTGACAAAAATAACCTATTTTTTGGAGCTGATGGAATATTTTTAATTCTTTCTGCAAGGATTTTTAACTGTGGCATTATGCTTGAAAAATTGAAGACAATTCAAAAGAGGTATACAGAATTTAAATTTTCTCTTCTCACTTTGTAGGAATGTATTTTTCATGATAATTGAAATACATCTTGGTGGCAGTTTCCCTCATATTAATATTATGGGTTTGAAAGCAATTCACTCTTCTGATCAAGTGCACCTAATCCAGTTACTGATGACAGAAAATATAACATTCCCCATTTTGTTGTCTCGGCAGAAAACTCCTAAGGTTAGATAAATCCTTTATTTAGCTTTTAAAATACTCTCTCCATCCCTATTTATAAGACATAGTTTTCAAAAAAATTTGTCCCTTTTTATAAGACTTCATTTCAATTGTCTTGTGCATTAATTATTATTTTTTACTATAATGTCCTTATTTATTTTAATCCATAATTGAATGCTACTCTGAATTGTCTCTTCCTCTCTCCTATGGAGATTGAAGAAGATGAATAGGCTCCCAATTATGTCAAGGGAAAATTTGACAACATATTATAATTACAGCCAAATTTAATGCTAACACCTAAATTTAATCAATTTTCTTAATAAGCATAAATTAGTCAACAACGTCTTATGATGGGTGCCTTCTGGGAGTACACACAAAGAGGTCAAGGTCCCCAGGGGGGTCCTACCACTGGCCCCCTGCTGCTGATAATTTGTTAAAACATAGGAGGGCATCTTAAGATATAAACTAGGCATTAACCTTCATCTAATAACTTAAGCTTCTAGCTGAGTTAGTTTGATCCTTGACGGTTTTCGTGTATATGGACTGACTGGCTTATCTTTTACCTGTTTACAAATATATATTTGATGTTGGCATGCACATTTATTTAATGTAATTCTTTTGATATGTGTAGATAGAGAAAGGTGCGTGCTACATATTGTTTAAAATTTTTAGAAGCCCAGTAATTTATCATGAGAAGGATGCAGGTCTTGAAATTCTAAGCAAAGGTAATGGTTAATTTTCCATGATTAACATCTTGCAGTCAATGTGACATTTGCCTATTTTTCATGTTTAATGTCTGCATTTTACAAGTTTTGATGCTGGTCTCAACTGTAGCTGTTCAGGAGTTACAAGAGCAACCTGATGGTGATTCTAAGTCACTTAACCTAGTGAGATGTACGTCATTGAAGCAAGATGGGATCATTAAGGATGAATGTAGTTTTTCTCCGCTTCAGAATTTACTTCTATATTACCCAGGTAACCAAGAGGTTGATAAATGATTTTTCTGTATTTCTTATCTCAGAAAAGTTGACTGGCAAATTTCCTGAGAATGAGCCAGATAAATCAAGTCTCTGTCCTTTATCTTTCCTTTTCAGATATTACATCTTAGAGTATGCTTTTGTATACCTTTGTTAAGTGTCGTAATATATTTGCCACCAATTTTTGTGGAGTGAATTCAATGTTATACCAGGGATGAAAAGTTGTTTCTGTTTATGTGAAACATAATGATGTTGTGAAATCAGGCATGGAATTCAGTAGGGAATGTATACATTACGCTGCTTAACCAAAATTCTAGCTGTTCGATAGATTTCCCCTCGTACTGGCATTTGAACTTGGTACCTCAGGAAAGTGTCTCCTAATCCATACAATACCTTGCAGAGCCTTACAGCATTAATGCAGATGGGCTTTTGTTATAACTTTGTTTGGTAGACATTTTCTAGGCATGGTTTGAAATCCAGAGAATAAAATGAATTTTGGCCAAGTTGGTGTATTCAAAGTATAATATGATTGCATTGAAAATGATGGCAATCATTGGATATTGGTGCCTTTCAGATAGAGCTGGATCAGAAAATGAACGCACTGAATGGGATATATTGAGAAAATTCAATTCCCAATTTTGAATCAATGTGATCACTCACAGAACTGGATAGGGCAGATGGTTGATAACTTGATATAGATACTGGTGTTTGAGTGACCAGGCTTTCCTGAGTTTTGCTTCCCTATAAATGTCCCTTCTCTTCTGTACTTTCCCCTTTTTTATTTCTATTATGAATAGAAGCCTTGACTAACTAAAGCTGTCAGTTGGGCAGTTATTAGACCGTTAATTACCTTATTTCAGGAGCTATTATGCTCCCTTAGATTACCAATATATTATATACTTTGCCTTGACTAACTAAAGCTGTCAGTTGGCCACGACATCTTTAGTTCAACGTTGACCATTTTATCTTTCGGTCAGGGCATTTTTTCCCTGTCCTTAATCCGGGCATCTTTGGCTTGACCTAAGCCAGAGAACCTTTGGCTTGACTTTGATTAGGACATATTTTGACTGACCTTTCTAGGGCATCTCAAACTAGGTTTTAGCTAGAGTATATTTAACTTGACGTTGACTAGAGTATCTTCAACTCAATATTTGTCAAAGTATCTTCAACATTATTTTAGTCAAAGTGTCTTGGTTAGAATATCTTTAAGTCGACTTTAACTAAAGTATATTCAATTCAGTCTTAGTCATTGTAACTCAATCTCGATTAGAGTATTAAAAAATAGATCAAATGATTAGAATTTAAGACCTATGCGTCAACTCTAGCACAAGGTCTTATGGGCTTTTTGGTCCTATGGGTTTTTAATGTAGGACTTTCTTGCCCTTTGGACTTTGGAGCCTACACTAACTTTGGTAAGTGAATAACTTTGATTTTTGTGTCAACTAAGTGTAATTAATGTCAATAATCATACTTAGATTTAGGAGAATATCTGCTACAAGTTTGACATTTCTGGATAAAATAATAATATTTTGTTCAATCTTAAATGCACACTTTACAAGAGGTAAGACCCAGACAAAATTTGAGTTCATACCAAGACAAAACATAATAGAAAAGTCCAAAATATCCTTCAATATAAGACAAGCACTAAAAGACATAGTTTTATTCTTTCACATACATAAAATCAAACTTTCACCAATTTAGTAAGTAAAGATTCTTCTTACATCTTTTGGTGCCTTCTTGAACACAACTACATTTAGCTAGTTATTTTTGAAAAAGATCCTAACCTCTTGTCCAAGAAAATGGCACACTCATGATGACAAAAAGGATATCAATATTCTTTTTTTTTAATATTACACAATTAATTTTAAGTGTTATAAAAAATCATTTTATCCCAAGGTATAAAATTGATAATAAGGCCTCTATTCATCATTTTGCCTCACCTTTCTCTCTCTTCCTCACAAATCCTCCTTTTTCTATCTAACTTGTTGGTTGAAAGTTCTAAGTTAGAGTTCATCCCTTCCAAGAAGAGATAAAGAGTGGCAAAGGTGTCTCTTTGTAATACTTCATCTTTTCTTCTCCAAACCAAGCTTATTAAAGGACGAGGAGGAGAAATCCATTATTGTATTTCTCTTATGCTCTTACTCTATTAGTATGAAGCATGGTTAGAATTGGTATTGGATAATTATTTTGGATATGAGTGATCCCATGCATTGAAAACGTAATGAGAAGAGGGATGTGAAAGCACAATGTCTACTTGCATGATGAAGCTGAAACATGAAGTAAGTCTAGGCCTATTGCATGAGAAATGGAAGGGACAAACAATATGGATGAATAGCAAAATGTAAGTCCGAGCCTATTGGGTCACTTTTGAGTGTAACAAATTTTGGACTAGAAAAGTCACTTGGGATTCTGTTTAGCTAGGAGATCCCTTCCACCGTTGTTACTACCACCACATCACTATTGTCACCATTACTGTCATATTCATTATTATCACTTTGTCGCTACTGCAACTACTATTACTATTGTTGTTACCACCATCGTTACGAGGGACGGGTCTAGAGGGGGGCGGGTAGGGGTTGAGCCCCCCTTCGCTGGAAACTTTTCGTGTATACACACACATGTATTTTTAAGTTAATTAGTATAAAATTATATAAAATTAATTTTGTATATTATTATTATGATAATGGTTAAGGTTACTTTGTGCAAAATTAGTTGTTTGTTGTTATGTAGTAATGGTTAAAATGATAACTAGACTAAATTATATAAAATTAGTCGTGTGTTTGTTGTTATTATGATAACAATTAAGGTTATTAATTTTTAGTATAAAGATTAGTTTTAATTTTATGTGTAAAATAATATTATTTATTAAAAATTATACATTAAATAATTATAAAAGAAAAAAAATTCAGACCCCCTGATTTATGAATCTATCCTTGACCGGTACTACTACCACCTGCTTGTAACAAATACAAGATAGAATAACATAATAGGGTTATGATCTTGTTGTGTTGTGTATTGATCAATTATCCTATTCTTGTTCTTTAATTTTCTTATATTTTATCCTATTATATCCAAACTACCAAACAAACAGGCCAAGGCATAATCTCTCGTGTAAATACACCATACGTGTTAGATCCATAATCAAAATTTGATATGCCAAGTTCCAATGTCAAACTCATAACTTTCAGATAAGAAAAGCAATTATAGGAAAAAAAAAGATAAAATATAATTCATCAAATGAATATATCTACAATAATTGATGGAGAATTCCCCGTTTCATATCTAAACATACATCTGATCAAGTTGTACCAAACCACATCTAATGCTAATGTTTGATGAATTTAACGAATCAATTAAAAAACCCCAAAGAATTGTGACCGACACAACACGAAAACAAGAAAAAAAATAATAACAATTCCAAAGTCACATACTATTAGTAAAGCCTAATTCTTGCATTAATGGGGCTCCTGCACATGGGGCATGACTGAAGATCTTGTCCACATTCACAACATGTCTGCCAGAAAAAAGAAAACAAAATATGTCAAATAAACTTACTTTATTTGATGTTTATTGAACAAATATGGGAAGGAAATTACTATTTACCTGATGCCCACATCCGAAGGCCATGTCTTTCGCATTGCTTAGACAAATGGGACAAAGCTGCGTAAGGCCAATTTTAATTTGTCAACTGTTGTAGATTACAAATTTATTTATAATAACCCTTGAAAACATAATCCAGAACAATAACCATTTCATATTCAATTATTATAGATAAAATGGATGGTACAATAAGGGGAACCAAACAATGAAATTAGGCAACTAAACTACATTTTGGATTCTTGAAAGCCACCATTTTAGATTCTGACGTTACCCTATGACATACGGAAGAGACACCAAAATTATGCAACAAATGACACTCTAGATTAGCACATTCTGTTTGATCACCCAAATCATAAGCATGTTTGTAGAGTTTCAAGTTAAAAGATAAGGTGCATTTAATATATAGTAAAAATTGAATTTTTATCATTAAGGTCTAGATGGTTTAAATATAAAGTGGAAGATTATATTTTACTAGATAAAGTCTTTTTGAATAGATGCATTTGTTCTTGTTTCAACTAACAAGAGAATTCATTTATTATAATTAGTGACAATCTTCATTATAAATAGAGAAAAAAAAAATTAATGAAGAAGATACATATTCTTACAATATAAATGAGTATAATCATTTTTGTTGTGTTCTCACAATCGATTCCTTATGAGTATGAGTATTTTTATTCAAGGAAGTATTGATTACTCAACAATTAATCATGCAGATGCAGCGGATGCATTGCATCTCTCCAGTGGAATAAACCAAAAAGTAAAATCCTCCTCAAAATGATTCAATTCATTTAACCAATGTTTTGAACATTAGACCGGATTCATCGGTCCAACCATGCCAACAATTTTATATTTATTTTCCATAAAAGAAGGAAGAAAAAGGGTTATTTTAACTTTGGCCCTGTACATACACTAGCTTTCAAAATTACATGGAAAGAATGTTTGCAACCTTGTGAATTTAAAATTTAAAATATAGGTCATTTGAAATAAAATTAATTACAAATCCTATCAAAAAGTAAAATTTACAAATCAAGAAAAAGTACACAATTTATTTTTACAAATAAATTGATTTCTCAAATACATATCATCCAAGCAAGTTTTATACAAAAATTCATTTATATGTTGAATCAATTCTTTTATTTTAAAGATTTTAAAAATAAGGTGAGCAAGAAAACATGAAATAGTTCGGGTGCCTTTATGTTGGTGTTGGCGTAACTTATCCTTATTACCATTTTAATAGACAAAAAAGAGAACCAGCTAGAATATGTAGCATTCCAAATATTTTAAATTCGGCAGCTACTTTACAATACCTATTAATGATGGTACACCTACTGCCTGCTACCATAATCAGCATATGATATATTAAGTGCTAACATACTGGTTAACCTAGCCTTGCCTTGAATCTTGTCCATTTTCTTTTATTATCAACTAATCAATAAAAGGAACTCTAATAAAAAAAAATGTGGATAAGTGATACATGAGTAATCTAATTTCTAAAATCTTAATAAATGAAATAAGAAACAAATATACTCACACAATTTCATGCAATTCATAAGTAAATTCCTAAAGGATATTGCTCCCAAAAAGAGATATACTCATGAAAATAACATATTATATATTCTATTAGAAAAATTCGTACTTGATTGTCATAAGTGGAACTTGGGGCAGAAGGAGCTGTGGCAACTAGGTGGCTGTTGCCATGTTGAGGAGGAATACTTGGCTCAAACCTTGCTGCATGAGGATTATATGTGGGAGGTGGGAGGGCATGCCTTTGAAGAGCATTCACTTGCCGAGTACTGCTCAAGAGTAATTAGCATACAAGATCACAGAACTTTCCACAGAAAATGAACACAGAATTTTAAACAAGGTTAAATATTTGATAATTTTTAATTAGGTTCCTTAACTTTTATTTCCTAATTAGGTTCCTGAAATTGTATTTGTTTTTTTAATTGATTCCCTAATATCGGAACTTAATTAAAAAAGATTAAAATATGTTTTGATCTATAATAAATATTTGAATTTTATATTTGTTCTCTGATTTTTTTTTTGTATGGAGTCCCTAACAAAGTAACCATTTTATTTTTGGTCTTTTAACACTTTTTGGTCCAAAGAGACTAATGATAAATTAAAAATAATTATCAATGAACAAATATAAAATTCATTAATTCATCCAAACTAAAAAAAGTATCAAGAATCATAAATAAAATTGTTGTTTTATTAAGAATTCAATACAAATTTTTTTTATCAAAAAATAAATAAAAAATTTACTAATTTTTCATGGACCTAAAAAATACTAAGTACTTAAAAATTATTTAAAAATTTGGTAAAAATTCGCGGACAGATTAAATAAACCTTGAAACAAATAAGAACAGTAAGGAAACAAAATATTTACCCCAGTAGATTAAGCTCTATTGCTGCCTTATACTGAGAAGGAATTTCCATCAATGCAGCAAGTGCAAATGATGCCTCTTTTCGTGAAGGAGGGATGTTCTTTGACATAATCTCTGTGAAATTCACAAACTAGAAGAAGAAGGAGAAATCCACTGTGATTCACCGGATCAACTTCAACTAGTAAATATAATGAAAGTTCTTTTTTTTTTTTTGGGGGGGGGGGGGTTGAACTTAGGTATTCTCAACCCAAAGGCAAGGACTAATTCCCTCAGGTATTAAAATCTATATAAGAGATTGACCTCTCCAAACAGATTTTTTTAATACACACGAGTCAAAAATTGAACTCATGATCACATATTTAAAGAACAAGATTATCTATCAATCATGACACACGATATTGATAATGAAGGTTCTATACATCACTTACCTGAAAATTATCAAAGGCCCTTGCTGGGATATTGTCATCAAATTCCTTCATCATGTCCCACGGTCCATCTCCAACGCCAGCCAATATGATCGAAAGAGGAAATTTACTGCGACAAATCAGGCATATAAGGCACAAGAAGTTTCAAGGAAAGGAAACATTGTCATTTGTCAAGCAAAACTACATCACAATCACCTACCTAGCTGCAACAATGGCATCCACAGTCTTCTGTTCCTGTGAACTTAGTTTTCCATGTTTGGTGTCAACATTTTTTGTTACCTGTATCAAACATTTGTGGAATAGTTTATTGTCTGCACTTTGTAGCTAAAAATTATAGCAACTGCAAATAGTTTTACGAGTGACCATATATGAAATTACAGCATGAGAAGAGTTTTACATATTCACAAACAAGTCATATAACATATTCCATCCATACTCTTTAGTCAAACTGACAAGCGCGAATAATTATTCTATCACTATTTGTATCATTTTACCAAAACTAAAAGATAAATATAAAATTGATATTCTTCATTGATAATTCCTTACACAATGCATACCCTATTAAATAAGTGTTTACAAAAAATACCAACCATACAAGTGACACAATGTAGTATTTTTAAATATATATATATAAAATAAAATTAAACAATATAAAAGAATAATATCTAAATCTTCTAGTCTATTTGGATCTCTAGGCCCATTTCTATCACGAAGTGGAGACATCATAACACTTCTCTCATGTCTAGGACTAGCCAGGCATCTAAGTGTAGCCCAACATCAAAACTAGGTAGGTTCTAAAACTATACTCTAAACAGATTCCGCTAAATTCAACTCCAAAAGTTACTTCAAGGGAACGATTGCAAGGCTTTACAAGGAATACTTATAGGTCACATTCTTAGACTGTGTAGGACATTTTAATAGTGGTAACAATTCAAGCAGTATAGGTCTTGTTTTATTCTGTTCTTGATTTTTGTTAAGAGATATTTGTAAAAGAAACTATAGAATAAATATAATTTTTTACTGTTACTAGCATATTCTCATTATAGATCCTTTGCTTTATAATGCATATAATTACTATACTGTTTTCATGTGTATTTGGGTTAGTTGTAAAAAAATTACTTCAATAATAATCAATTCTTTTGCTTTTAATTAGATAATTAAATGAAGTAGCCAATTCTGAACTCAAATAGATCTTCATTTGAAAGCTGATAGAAAAAATACCTGGCCATCTGCGATTATCACCAAAACATGGTACTGGCCTCCACTCTGCTCAACAATGGTCATGGCCATTTCAATTATTGGCGCAAATGAAGTAGGACCTGAAATTAAAATATGTAATTAACTTAACAATGGAATATTTATAACTGGAGTAAATACAGTATCCCTAGTAGCAAGAAAAATAGGTAAATCATAACCTGCAAGTCGAAGATGAGGAACAATTTCCCTATACCGACTCAACACGTCTTCAAATCCATCGCAAAATCTTTCACTTGGATAGAAACTGAAGACATCTTGATCGTGTGTTGATGCTGCCATGATATCATATATAGAAATTCTTTTAGCCATATCTTAACTTCAAAATAATGTATTCCATAAGTTAAATTTGTTTAAAGAGATACCATCTCCAAATCCAAAGCAGGGGATCAAGTTATCCTCATCGAATGCTGCCAAGCTTTTCCCAATAATTGATATTGCTTGCTCATAAGGATTCAGACCACTCCCAATGTGATGCAAGCTTCGCCTATTGAACGAATTCTTGCCTAAAATATCAAACACTAAGTTCAGCCTATTAATTACACTAGAACACTCTTCATAAATCCAAACTTTCGTTAAGATATATGAATAAAGCCTAACCTGTCCACTCATTACTCTTGGTGAAATCAACACCAACAATAAGATTAGAAGACTCAAGGCCTGCGCGTGCAAGAGCCTCAGTAACCTGTAATCAACCATAAGTGTTGCAAATGATAGAAATGCTTAGAAATAAAACAATTGCAAAGTGTTGATTCTTTTCCAAAATGCACTATGAACCATAATGGCTATATGCAAATTGTGTAGTTCTAAACTCATTGCAAATAACTAAAGACACGAAGCATTTATCTTTCTCTTCAGCGAATTCAATTTAGCATAGTTCAGCAAGCACATATCAAAGCAAGATGAACATGCTGCCATCTACACTCTGAATCTGAAATCTAGTTCATAATGCATCTACATCTGAGAAAGAAGTACCACACATACACATCCTTCTACAAATTCAATATGACAAACATTGCACAAGTGTAGTCATTTTTGCTTTTTTATTTTAAAAATATAACCTTCCTAAATGTCAAGATAGACAAAAAGAAAAATCATCTTAGGGTACATTTGAGTAAACAGCTTAACTAAGCATTTATTCAACAATTTTTTTATCACACGAAATCTTATTCCATAAATTTGCCCAGAAAACTTAAATAAAAAGAGCTTAAGTTTCAACAAGAAACTTATTAAAATAAGCTATTTTCCTCGTGGTTTCAATTAATCTCCGTCAGTTTTATTAACTCTTTCTCGTAATTGAAATTGAAAACCTCAACTACTTGAAAATTAGTCCAGATCACGGACACACGTATTTTGGATCATACAATAATTTCTCAAACCAAACATCACTTAAATGCTAAATAAAATACTAAAAAAATTAAGCTGTTACCTGATCTATGGAACTATAATGATCAGAAATTCTTGAGTACCTCCTCTCTAGCTTTGCACTATCATAACGTACCATTCCATCACCACCATAAGCTTCATAGCCATAAGAAGAATAAGATGGTTGTGGTTCATCAAAACCATAACTCGATAGCGGATCCAAGTATGCACTCCAAGAAGAAGAAGAAGAAGAAGAAGAAGACACTAGAGATGAATCCTTAGAACTTTGACCCCCCATCAACACAAACACTTCTCAGAAAACCGAAAAACACGAAGACGATTAAAAATGAAGCAATGAACACAAAACCAACAATTCTTCCAAATGCTATATAAAATGAGACGAGTGTATCGTCCTCGAGGTTGCAGTTTCCATTTTCCTAGCAACTTCTAATTAATAAAAACTTGTTCAATGCGGTAAGTAATTAATGAGCAAAATGGAAGCTTCACGATAACGAAACCGACTAGTTATAACTTATAACGAAATCCACCAACGTAAGTAACACAAAGTCGTGAAGTCATGACCGAAGCCAAAAATGCACCAGTTATTGCTTGAGGCTTTAAGCACAAGGAACCAAGTTTCTTTTGACAAAACGACATGTCGCCACGAGAGTGAAAGACGAAAAGAAAGAAAAAGATAATGTGCAGAGTCTTAGAAAACTACATAGAAGAAAAGAACACACGATTCTGATAAGACTAATGTAGATTCCTCAAGTGCTTCATAGTCAACAGCCTAACCAACAAAAGCAATTAAAATGAAACGGCGTTTTGCAGAAAATCAAAGTGGAAACTACTGTGGGAGTTTTGAGATTCTAATATTTAATTGGTCGATTTGTAAGTATTTCGGTTCTTTTAACAGTAAGGAATGTTCTCTCACAGTGACTTCGCCAGAACTAATGTCTAAGAAAACGCGATAATATTGCATATACATAAACAAAGATATTACAAGATAACTATGATATACTCATGTAACAAAATATCTAAACGATAGAATATTTATTTTTTAAGTATATTATTAGTTATATAAAAGTAATAATTTAAGTATTCAAGACAATAAAAAATAGTTTTTAAATAATAAGAAGTATGACACAAATATCAAATAAGTGGTCGAATGTGTGGTGTTAAAAACTTGTCCAAGAGAACAACACTTGAAACAAAAGAAATGTCTATACTATCTTCTAAGGTTCAATTTACCTGAACTTTTTATATCGAATTAAATATATCTGAATCTTGAAGATACCCTAAGATGATTGAGATGAAGAGTAGAGTAAATAAAACGTGATATGATGTTGGAGCGTTCAGGGATGGTGCGTGGAGTAACACTGGCGGAGAATCTTGAATGGTGTATACGCAAAATGAGAGCAATAATTGAGAGTCGAATATGGAACTTTTTGAAAACTATGAAAAGGTGGTGTAGGGGGAGCAATATAGGGTTTTTTTTTCTTTCTTCCTTTTTCAAGGCTTTGTGGGAGTGTTGAAGAAGCAAGAGCATGGAAGTTTCGCGTTTCGTATCGGAACTCGAACTTAGAACGGTCATGTTCTGCGCTTACTGTTACTTGCGGTGGGTTTGGCACCGAACTTACCTGATTTTTTTCCTTCATCATCGTATTCGTGTAAGATAACCTTTGTTGCAAATGATGATTAATTTTTATAAGAACTTATAGTGTATAAAGATGTATTCAATTCATATAAAGCTAGACTAAAATGTCTTCATTTTTTCAATTACTATGTCATAAATTATTCTTTAAATCCTCATACTTTCCAACTACCCACATTAATAAATAAGAGTAAGAATTGATTAATATAAATTGAAGAGAGCAAAAATTATTATTTTTATGGCTGATATTTTTTTAATACGAATCTTAATTTATTCTCTTAATCATATATCTAAGAGTATAGTTGAAAAAAAAAACTTGTGTTTAGCTGCTAAAAGTATTTTGATGATAATTTTGATAAAGATGATTAAAATTATTGAAGATATATCTAACTTGTGTTATTATGCTTAAGAAAAAAACTTGTGTTTCTAGTGCAAATTGTGAGTATTTTTGGACTCTAAGCGCCCACAAAACACATAAAATATTTTTGTGTTATGTATGAAAGTGTCCAATATTTAACTTAACAAAGTGGTTCAATGTTTTTTTTAGATAAACATCCTACTTAATTGAAGCCTCCATTCACTCTTTATTTAAAGTGATGATATCTTCTTCTTCTTTTGTTTTTAATCATAAATGCTTTTTACAAAAGATTTTATATATGTTATCTCTCTTATATTTTAAAATGACGAGTCTTCAACAAGGAAAAATCTTAAACCGCTTCTTTCAAAAACAACTAAGAGTATGTTTAGCGTAATTTATTTTTAGCTTAATTTTCACTTATAAGTAAAGGTTGGGCCAACGGTTTTTAATATAAGCTCTTATGAAAAAAAAATTAGCTTTTTTTTAATGAAAGAAAATTAAAAATAAGTAGTTTTTTTATAAAGCTAGTATGATTGCAAGCTTAAGCGAAGTTTATTTTACAAGCCCCTTCTTCGATGCATAGTGAAGACAAACAAACCAACTTCAACTTATTTATTATTCTTGTTAATTAAGCTGAAGGGATTTTATATCTTCATTCATAGTCATCATCCACTCTTCGATTTCAGAATAGTAAATTGTTTTTTGATAAATGGTTGGTTCGAATGAATTCATCTCTTCTACTATTATAGCCCATAAGACATTATATGAAAGCTATATTTTTTAGGAGCTTTGATTTTTCTTTGTAACTTTATGGGTGTTGTGATCTTGGACTGTTATGGATGATTTTGACTTGTCTTGTGAGTCCCCTCAACTAGTGTTGAATTTTAATTAGGGGTGGGTAAACGGCTTAGGTCCATGGATTGGCCTACGGTCCGCGCAGGTTACAGATCAATTTTTTTAAACGGTCTAAGGTTATGTCATATTTTTGGACTCGTCCCGTTTAACCCGCAGACTATGCGGGTTTGGCCCGCGGGGTCCGCGGGTTGTCGGCAGCCCGCAATATATCTTTATTATTTATGACTTGCAGATATGAAAATGATAAATTAAAAGAGAAAAAGATTAAGAAAATATCAAAAAGAAATATTTTTAGCAGGTTATTACTTATTTTTTTTATTTTATCTTTTATTTCTGTAATCTTTTATTTTTCTTATCTTATCTTTTTTTATCTTTATCATCTTTTAATTTAAATATTTTATTTTTATCTTTAAATCTTTATCTTATCTAATATATTTCTTTATATGTTATTTTAAAAAAAGATTTAAAGTGAAAAGAGAATAATATAATTGGGTCAGGGTCACACAAATCAAACCTAATACGACTACGGGCAACTCGCAGATGCGAGTTAAGCGGGACATACCCAAAAATATGACATAATCATGGTTTAAAAAAATTATTTCATAACCCGTGCGGACCATGGGCCCTGCGGACCAGTCCATAGACCTGGGCCCGTTTACTTACCCCTAATTTTAATGTTGTGCCATATCATGAGATTGTTGCTCTCGTCACGGTGGACTAGACTATGAGTAAAGGGTGGCTTCTAGGGTGAAGTCCAAAACTCTCTCCCTCACCCTAAAACGATCGGTAGTAGTAGGTTTTAAACCGAAAGAAAAAAATAAAAAAATTATATTAAATCATTAAAAAATAATAACAATAATAACTTTTTTCGATCTTTTTTTATCTCTTGAAGGGCTTCAATCGACGGCATGTCTTTGTCGGCGTTGGGTTCTTTCAACAGCATAGGGGCGATTACAAGCACAAATTCCTTGTTCATTATGACCCAAAAGAGTCTTGAAGTCGTAATGTTCTTGTTGGGATATTGATAATGTGATACGAACCACGTTGCAGACCATGCAGATCACCACGTTGCAGACCATACAGATCACCAGCTTCGGCCCAAGAGGAATATCCATAAACCAAGCTTCTGGAAGGATTACGTGATATCTTAACTAGCATGAATGAATATTACAATAGGAATATTAATATTGCTTGTTGTTAGTAACCGTATTTGTCACGTAGCACATACCATGCATATGCTGGAATATTCTAGACAACACTAATGATTAGCTTTAAATATTCCCTTTGATATCAAATAAAGCAAGCAAAATATATTCAGTTCACTTTCTCTCTCTCTCACTTTATCCCTTTCTTCACGGAGACTCCCCTTCAGTCTCGAATACGAAGGATATTACCCATCATTGGTTCGATCTGCCGACCGGCGACGCCATGGCCGAACACCATACACGTTCCAAGACTACCGACCGCCTGGAAGAGGCCATCAGCCGCCTTACCCAGAACCAGTCCACCCTTACAGACGCTCACCATGACCTCACCCTTCGTCTCGATTCCATCCAGGACCAACTACTTCAACTTCAACTTCACCTCCCACCCCACACTTCCCCTCAGCCACCACCTACTCCACCTCATCACCTCCTATACCGCCATACCCTTAAGCTGGATGTGCCGCGCTTCGACGGCCAAGACGCCATGGGATGGATCTTTAAGATCTCCCAATTTTTCGACTATCATCAGACCCCTGAGGAGGAACGCATCTCTGTTGCTTCTTTTTATATGGATGGTCCAGCTTTGAGCTGGTTTCAATGGATGCACCGCAACCATTTGATTACTTCCTGGTCTTCCTTGCTCCACGCGCTCGAGACCCGCTTTGCCCCGACATTTTACGATGACCCCCAAGGCACACTGGCCAAGCTTACCCACCGCGGCTCGGTGAACGATTACCTCCACGAGTTTGAACGACTCGCGAATCGAGTCACAGGTCTTCCCCCCTCCTTCTTGCTTAGTTGTTTTATTTCAGGTCTCACGTCGGAGCTCCGCCGGGAGGTTCAGGCCTTGCAGTCGGTCTCTCTTCCCCAAGCCATCTCTCTGGCCAAACTCCAGGAGAAAAAATTGGAGGATCGCCGTCGCCCCTACCGACCACGCCCCGCGACCACCACCCCAACCCACTCCACTCCACCACCCCTTCTCCCACTACCCCCACCCACCACCACTCATCCACCATTGCCGCCATCCAAACAACCCCTTAAGCGCCTCACACCTGACGAGTTGGCCTGCAAACGTGAACTCGGACTCTGCTATAGTTGTGACGACAAATGGAGTCCCAGTCACCGGTGTCGCGCTCGCTTCTACATGCTCATAGCTGAAAACGATGACCCTGATAACAATCCTCTACCCACCCACAACCCCGAACCACCCCTCCCCCCTCCACCGGACCCTGGCCCCGCCCTCATCAGTTTCAACACTCTCTCCGGGAATTCCTCTCTGGAGGCCCTTCGCCTTTACGGGTCCATCAACCACCAACCGGTGACTATGCTCATTGACGGCGGCAGCACCCACAATTTCATGCAATCACAAGTGGCCAAGCATCTCCGCCTCCCCTCCTCCCCCACCTCTCCCCTCCAGGTTACTGTCGGTAACGGCACCGTCATCCCTTGCACCCATGTCTGCTACCAAGCTCCCCTCCTCCTTCAGGGCACGACGTTCACCGTGGATCTTCACATCCTTCCCATCAGCAGTGCCGACATAGTCTTGGGCATTCAGTGGCTCAAACAACTAGGACCTGTTGTCACTGATTACGCCTCGTTGACCATGCAATTCCACCTCGACGGCCGTCCAATCACCCTCCACGCTGATGCCCCCACCACCCCCGCGGACACCTCATTCTTACAACTCCGTCGTCTCATTCAGACCCACTCAACCTCAGCCTTCTTCCACATTTCCCTGAGCCCCACGACCCCTCCCAGCCCCGACACTCCCTCTCCCCGCAATCCACCACCTTCTTCTCCGATACTCTCACCTATTCCAAACCCCCACGTCCCTACCTCCCCCACGGACAATTTCCCACCAAATTCACCTCCTCCCAAACTCGGACCCCGTGAACATACGCCCGTACCGCTACCCTTATTTTTAGAAAGCTGAGATCGAACGTCAGGTGAATGAGCTTCTATCAACCGGCCTCATCACCCTCAGCCATAGCCCGTTCTCCTCACTGGTGCTGTTGGTGAAGAAGACGGACGGTACCTGGCGATTTTGCGTCGACTATAGAGCTCTCAACGCCGTAACCGTGAAAGACCGCTTCCCTATCCCCACCATCGATGAGCTACTCGATGAGCTTGGCACCGCCACCTGGTTTTCCAAATTGGATCTCCGGTAGGGCTTCCACCAGATCTTAATGGCGCCACAGGACACACCGAAGACCGCTTTCCGCACCCATCTAGGTCACTACGAATACAAGGTCATGCCGTTCGGCTTGTGCAACGCACCGTCGACCTTCCAAGCCACCATGAATGAGCTTTTGAAACCCTTCCTCCGCCACTTCGTCACTGTTTTCTTTGACGACATCCTCGTGTATAACCCATCCTTCGAGGATCACCTCACTCATTTAACACAGGTGTTTGATTGTCTCACTCAGGGTCAATTCTTCCTCAAAGCTACGAAGTGTTTATTTGCCCAGCAATAGCTCGAGTATTTGGGCCACATTGTATCTCATGCCGGCATCGGTCCTAATCCTGCCAAAATCGAAGCCATGCTCCTTTGGCCCACACCCACCAATACCCATTCCTTGCGCGGGTTTTTGGGTTTAACAGGGTTCTATTGGAAATTTATCCAAGGCTATGCTTCCCTCGCTTCTCCTTTAACCACCCTGTTACAGAAGGACAACTTTCATTAGGACAAAGGTGCTCAATCAGCCTTCGAGGGACTTAAGACAACCATGACTCAGGCTCCTGTCTTGGCCCTCCCGGATTTTTCGTTACCATTCACACTTGAAACTGATGCTTCAGGGATCGCGATGGGGGTTGTGCTCATGCAACGGGGTCATCCCATGGCTTATTTTAGCAAGCTCTTCTGCCCCCGGTTACAACATGCCTCCACATATATCATGGAGCTCCACGTCATCACCACTGCAGTTCGAAAATGGCGCCAATACTTGCTAGGGCATTCGTTTATCATTCTCACCGACCATAAAAGCTTGCGCAAGCTCATGAATCAGGTGATTCAAACACCCGAACTACAGGTCTACCTCTCTAAGCTTCTTGGCTTTGACTACTCCATTCAATACAAACCCGGCAAAACGAACGTAGTTGTTGATGCACTGTCGCGTCTTCCTCACTACAACCAGGGCCAATACCTCATCCTCTCCATGCCACACCCCATGTTCCTTGAGGCCATTCGCGATTACGTTCACTCCAACACTTCATTCCAGGACAACATTTAGAAGCTGACCTCTTCGCCTGACTCACAGATTGACTATAGGTTCCACGATGGACTCCTTTATTTTCAGAACAGGATATGCCTTGACCAACAACACCCCTTTCGTCACTCCCTCATCTCGGAGTTCCACACCTCCCCACTTGGTGGGCATATGGGTTTTGCTAAGACCTTTCATCGTCTTCAAGCTAGCTTTCATTGGCCCAACATGCGCCATGACGTTTGAGACTTTGTGCGCAAATGTACCACGTGCCAGCTTATTAAATACGAGCCCAAACGCCCAGGGGTTTACTCCAACCAATTCTGATACCCTCCTCTCCATGGGAAGATCTCACTCTTGACTTTATCACGAGCCTTCCTCCTTCGCATGGCTACACCACTATCCTTGTCGTGGTCGATTGTTTCACCAAAGGGGCTCACTTTGGCGCCTTGAAGCCTGCTTATTCCGCCCATAAGGTTGCCACTCTCTTCCTCAATATGGTATGCAAACTCCACGGTTTTCCCCGCAGCCTCATCTCGGACCGTGATCCCATCTTCATTGGACGATTTTGGCGCGAACTTTTCACCATTGCATGCACCCAACTACGCATAAGCACTTCGTATCATCCTGAAACCGACGGGCAGACCGAGGTTCTCAACCGCACGTTGGAGCAGTATCTACGTTGTTTTGTCCATGACACTCCTTCTCGGTGGTTCACGTACCTCTCCCTTGCAGAATGGTGCTATAATACGTCCACCCATTCCTCCACAGGCATGACACCCTTCGAAGCTACCTATGGGAAACCACCGCCTTCAATCAGTACCTATGTTCCAGGGACGTCTCAGGTCGAAGCCGTTGACCACGAGCTTTCTACATGTCAGGAACTCTGGGATCTTCTCACCACACGCCTTCGCAAGACCCAGTTACGCATGAAGACACAGGCAAATCACAAGCGCCGCAACGTCACGTACACGGTTGGTGACTGGGTTTACCTCAAACTACGCCCATATCGCCAAACTTCAGTATCCACCACTTTCAACAAACTTTCAAAGCGCTACTATGGTCCCTTCCAAATCGTTGAACCCGTCAGCACAGTAGCTTACCGTTTGGCCCTTCCCCCTTCCTCCAAAATCCATGATGTTTTCCACTGCTCCCTCCTCAAACCTCACCATGGCCCTGTCAACCAAGTAACAGACCCTCTACCACCTAACGCCAAAGACAATCACCCATTGATCGAACCCCTACGCATCCTTGAGTCAAAATGGGATGACACCAAAGCCCCACCTTCATTGCTGGTTTTGGTCCAATGGCACGGGTTACCTCAGGAAGACACCACTTGGGAAACTTGGGAAACATGGGATACATTAAACGCTACTTTCCACCTTGAGGACAAGGTGCATTTTCCAGACGGGGGTATTGATACGAACCACGTTGCAGACCATGCAGATCACCACGTTGCAGACCATACAGATCACCAGCTTCGGCCCAAGAGGAATATCCATAAACCAAGCTTCTGGAAGGATTACATGATATCTTAACTAGCATGAATGAATATTACAATAGGAATATTAATATTGCTTGCTGTTAGTAACCGTATTTGTCACGTAGCACATACCATGCATATGCTGGAATATATTCTAGACAACACTAATGATTAGCTTTAAATATTCCCTTTGATATGAAATAAAGCAAGCAGAATATATTCAGTTCACTTTCTCTCTCTCTCGCTTTATCGCTTTCTTCATGGAGACTCCCCTTCGATCTCAAATACGAAGGATATTACCCATCATAATGTGTAATTTGTTCAAAATCTAAATTTTGAAATGAATTAAATTTTAGAATTTGATTTGGAAATTTGGATGAAATTTGATGTTGGGTCTCGTGCCATTGCTAGCAGTTGCAAAAGAATGGTGATGCTAAGGGTGGAAGATAGAAAAAAAATATTTTATAAAAAATTAATGTATTAAAATAACTTGCTCAGCCAGTGTCTTTTCTTAAATCTCAGCCATTCAATATTTTTTAATACATACTACGGTTATTTTCATTGCCTCACGGGTGTACCCCAAAATTAGTTACTTCACTTTAGAATCCACCATGAGTTGAGGAAGAGAATGAGAATAAGGCTAAGGAAAAAGTGTGACTTTCACTATTGTGCCTAACGTATTTTGCTGAGTGATGGAAAAAATGTGACTTTCAAGTTTCAATCTTTCACTATTGTGTTTTGTTTCATTTGATTTTCTGGGATGTTAATTTCTTTTGAACCTCTGTTTATGGTGGGTATCTTGAATGAGGGTTTGATTGAATCAATGATCACTTACACACGGCTGTTTGAATCACATTTTACTGTGAAAGTGTCCGGTGTCGTCCTAACGTGAAGGAGAATAGAGGTTGGGGAAGAAAGAGACTTATGAAATTAAAAACATTTTAATTTTTATTTATCTTAACCATTTAATTATTTACATAGCCATTTTATGTATGATGTGTTTGAGAAAAAAATAAATGATTACTTATTAATTTAAGGTTTATAAATTGATAGTGCAATCCACCACAAGGATTCATTTGTCATTTCCCATTTCACATAGGTTTCAATAGTGATTTTATAATTTTTGTAAAAAGGGTATAGTTGTCTTCTTAATTAATGAAATTATATTTTATTTAAAAAATTATGTTACTTTAACTACTTTTTTTAAACCAAAACTAAAATCACGACACCGTAGGAGACTATTAATTCCTATTAGAGAGTTCTTGGGCTAGAGCTGGCAAATGGTGAACAAGAGGATGGCTACGACGGGGAAGAAGGAAGGGAACAACTTGCTAGGGTTGCCGAATTTCACAGAATTAGGAAACGGGCGTTTCAAGTGCTTAGAAACAGGGCACGAGGTCCTCTCGAAGGACATAGCGTCCTACTCGCACAGCAAAAAATGCCGTTTGGGTCTCATCGATTTCGCCTTGTCCAATAACAAACCCCCTCTCAACATGTTCAAACAACACCCTCTCTGCCGGTAATAATAACTATAACTATTCTCCTTTCCAATTGTGTTACACTCTGCCTTTGGAACTTCAAATGTGTCTGTCATAGTAGTCTCGTGTTTGGATGGGGGCTTTTAGGTTCAACACACTAACCAATCAAATCTTTCCAATAACGAACGCTCTTTTACGTTTAGCTAGTTTTCGCAATTGGTTTTCATAGATTCCATTTTTGAGAATTATTTAGGGTTAAATTAGTTTTTAGGCCCCTCTAATTTAACTTTTTAAATCAACTCAATTTGGTTCTTTAGTTTAAATTGCAAAACATCACATTTGGTAACCATTCAAAATCGTTACGTAGTGGTTTTAAACCACCATAAAATACATATTTTCCCAAAAAAATAAAAATTGGAGGTCTAAATTGAACAAAAAACTAGAGGACCAAATTGAATCGATTTTATAAATTAAAGGACCTTGTGCGTCAAACATGGAAGAAAAAAAATGGTTGTTTAGAAGTGGATTTTAGCATTTTCACACTAACGGTGATTTCTGTCGAATTGGATTTTTGTATAATTGTTTTCAGTGGTGCTGTTCCTTACGGAAATAAGTGGCACGAATTGCACATACTGAGCATGTGTACAGATAAAACAAAATTTGACAAGTCCTAAACTTGACATTACAGGAAATTGCCATCAGGCAACAGATACACCGAACATGAAAATGGGCCAAATTTCAAGGGTCTGTCAAGTATTTCAAATTTCCCCCATTTTCTGTGTCTGTCAAGTATGTAATAACAGTTATTTTTGTTCCTATTCTTCAGTTCAAAGTTGATATGTAAGCTGACTGGAGACAATGTCAATAAGTCAGAGGAACATATCTGGAAGCATATGAGTGGGAAAAGGTTTCTCAATAAATTAGGTCAGTGATATCTTATATTTGCTAAATTCTTTTGGATTTGGAATGATAGCAGAGCTTCATTGATGAAGTGGGCTCAGTTTTTCTGTGAGTATTTGCAGATTATATAATAGGTGATTGCGTATGGATTTTATAGAGCTTTATTTACTGATGCATTTTGGCTTCTATAAACAGAGCAAGAGGAAGAAGAAAAGTTGTTGTGTCATGGATTGGAAGGTGAAGAGAGCTTACATGAGTCAAAAAGTGCAGATGGTGGAAAAAAGGATAGAATGAAGAAGAAGAAGAAGAAAAAGAATAGGGTCAAGGAAATTGATGAGGAGAAATTGCAGGTGTCAAAAAGTGCAGATGGTGCAAAAAAAGATAGAATGAAGAAGGAAAATAATAAGGACAAGGGAATTGAGGAGGTTATATCTGAAGTTAGGAAGTCTTCCAATGAGAACAGTGACACTGAAGACGAAGACTTCTGGATGCCTCCTGCTGGTGATCGTTGGGACAATGATGATGGTGGCGATAGATGGGGTTCAGAGTCAGAGCAGGGAACTGAAGAGGGAGATGTAATTGGTATGTATACTCCTCATGCTTGCTCAACTCAAATGAGATTTAATTTAATATCAAATTAACTTAGACAGTCAATAACGTAGGGTCTGTTTATTTTAAAGATGCACAGATTGATTTTGATAGAATTAATTTTGAACTGTTGAACGTAATTGGAATGTGTGGCCAAATTAATCCCAACTACAGATTTTACATTGAAATTTGTGCCTTGGAAGGAAGGATTGATTCTGAGTGTTTCTCAAACAGGCACTTTACTGATTTGTAACTCGACACTGATGATGAATGCGATGACAATTATATGCTCTTATTATTAGTTATTCTTCATTGCTACTAGGAGTGGGAGTATTGGTGTCTCATATGGTTTCTTGCTTATGTGTATGAGAAAAATTAATTTAGTAGATGATGTTTTCCTCATAGATGGTGATGCTGCTGAGGATTGCAAGGAGTCAGACGAGTTGTCATCAAGGTATTTTGCTTCAGTATGAAATAATAATGAAATGAAATAGTCTCTGAATGATTTTAGGACAAATTAGTTGTAATGTTCGATTTTCCATATTGTCACAATTACGAATATATGTTGAATTTGAATTTTCTTTTTCCCCATATTCTGCAGGACGAAAAGAATGTCGATAGAAATTGGACCAAGCAGCTTTGCTACAAGAAAAAAGAAAAGTAAGAAGAACCACCAAACTTAGTATTTGTTAGTACTTTTAGTTGAGAGAATTGCAAGACAACTTTTGCAGGCATTGCGTGATTTAAATTATGTCAGCCCAGGTCATTAGCATTATGATACAAAGGGGATATGGGTACAAAATACATTGTTCAAATGAATTTTTTCTTGTATTAAGAAGCTGCTTTTTCAGTAAATTTGTATGACAAGCAGCATGAAACTGGATCAAATTGTAAGTCTTCAAGTATGCAGTCAAAGCCAAGTCTGTTTTTGGTATTATTTATATAAGGTCAGTACTTCTTTATGATCATGACTCAACCCTATTCTTTACATATTTTGCGGTCCAAGGCTAATTCAGTTTTAAGTGCATTATGATTTTAAATCTACTGTTCGTATTTCCTCACTTCATAAGAGCATTTTCCTATTTTGGATGGATGGTTTTGTTATTTTGTTTCCAATTAAACAGTTTTTTTTTCATGATTTTACCGTTCACTACTCCAAAAAAATACCTTTGATACCAATTAAGTTCCTCTATGATGGACGTAAAAAAAAAAATCCGACAATGAGAGCGCGGCAAGAAAGCCCTAGCAATGTCAGAGCATTGTTCGCTGATCACGGAGATCACTAATTTGCCGACGAAGGTGGCGAGCTTCTCAGGAAAATCCGATGACATTGGCGCGGTCTTGGAGACATAGCCGGTGAAATTGACGAAGATAGAGGAGACAAGATCGATACTGAACGGATGGGGCCAGAAGGATTGACTGAAGAAATAGGGAACAGAGCGGAGGAAGACGAACTTTTATTTCAGAATAATTATCAAGCATGAAATTAGTAAAATATTTAATTTTAATAAAAGACATTTTTTTATCTAATAGTATTTAGTTAAGTAGTTCAAAGTATTATAAATAAATCATAAAGATTTGGGCCCAATATAAATAACTTATTATAAGAACTCCATAAAAATACATTAAAATATCTTTCACGTGTTTGGTGATACATCATCATCAGTCCATTTAACGTATAAAACCCTAGATAGAAAGCTTGCAATTGAAAAGATAAAAAAAAAAGGATATAGTCGTCACACAATTATAAGAAGAAGCTTGATCATGAAAAACAAGTGACGCAATCTCTCCTTTCTTCCTTCTTTCTTCCTTCTGTTTCATACGTTCATATTTCATCATCTCTTTTTTCTTCCCTCACTTCTTTGTTTCATATTTTCTATTCTATTGCTGTGTTTTTATAATTGAAGAACTTATGTTTGGAAGGAAAATAACTACCCAATGGATAGAGAATACAAATTTCTCATATCATTGTCCAATATTTCTTAAATGAAATAATTAAATTGGGACCTAAACCATACATAGGATCATTAACTGTTAGTTGTCTCATCCATATTTGAAAAACTTTGTCTCTACATGTTTGAGAGGATAAGAGGTAGAATTTTGGAAATTATTCACTTTTTTAAGATAAACTCAAACAATTGAAATCTAATTTGAAATGTTGGAATGTGGATGTGTTTGGCTTCTTGGATTCTAATATTGAATCTTTGGAGATAGATCTAATAAGGTACTCCTTAACTAGGTGTTTTTACTCATTTTTGTCTAGAAAAATGTAAGAACCCTTGCTAATTTATCAATACATCCCATAAAATAGTATTGAATGTTAACAACATAAAACTCTAATAGTTTTACCACTATAAATTATTTGCTTCAATTTTTTAATAAAAAGGTGAAAAGACATTTCTTTTCTATACATGATTGTTTAACTTACCCCAAGTGAATTAAATATCCCATAAGAGATGATTGGTGCAGTTAATAAGAGACATTGTAGCAATCATCTTGGAGTACAAAATTAATTGCACCAATAATCTTTTATATGTGATGTTTTTTAACCCAATTTTTACTTAAAATAAAATGAACAACCGCTTTTTACATGTAAAAGTTGTGCAACTAGTTTACATGTTCAAGTTTTTTTCATAGAATTTAAGAGTGTGTCTCATCGTATAGATCAATATGCCTTTCTTGAGTCAAACTCAAACATACAACTTATCAACGCCATTTATACATCCAAAGATAATTTATTATCCAAAATACAAACTTCATACATTTGATTCTTTGAGTAATTCATTCATAATATTCTATATCCCTCTTGCTAACTTCTCAAGCTACTTTGTACCATCATCTTTGTTCATACCACTAAATGGTGTGTGATTATCTAAATAGATACATTTGAGAGACATGACATATGTTATTTGTCAACTATGTATGTCACATGTTTATAATAAAATAATGGGTTAACTAACTTTTTAATCCCTAATTTTTTTAAAATTTAGTTTTTGACCCTAAATTTTTATTTGACAAGTTAAAGTCTTTTAACTTTTTCTCTATTAAAATTTTTAGTCCCTAAATTTTTGTTTAATCGATAAGTATTTCTTAACTTTTTTCATTCTTTTTAGTTCCAAAACTTCTGAAAATTTTAGTTTTTAGTTCTTGAAATTTCATTTAAATAAATAAAAATAATAGGCTCAAATTTTTATTCGTAGATTAAAAACTGAAATTTAAAAAGTTTAGGGATTAAAAACCTTAATGGAAAAAAATTGAGAGACCTTGACCAGTCAAACAAAAATTTAGAGACTAAAAACCGAATTTCAAATAAGTTTACACACTAAAAATTTAATTAACACTAAAATAATTAAAGTTTACAAATATGTATATAGAGAACAAAAAAGTTTACACGCACTAGGTAGGGATGTTCACAGCTTGGTTTGGTTCGGTTATTCATCAAAAAGTTACCCGAACCAAACTTATAAAACATATGTGGTTCGATTTTGTTTGATTTTCATTTAAAATAAAATTCGATCAGACCAAACAAATATTATGCGATTTGGTTCGGTTTAGTTTTTGTAATTTTTACTAAAATATTATTTCATTAAAATTTATATACACTTTCTTTTCATCTTTTAATTAAATTACATTAAAAAATTACTAATAATAATCTATGAAACTTAATTATTAATATGTTAAACCCTCTATAATAAAAATCTGTCAAATTTTCATTCATTTTAAACCAAACATATCTTAAAAAAGTATTCTAAAAAAGAAAATGGTATACACGATATAAGTTTCATATATATAATACTATAAAACACTTGTGAAACTCAAGTGATATATACCTAAAATACATAACACTAAAGTAATATAAGTGTTGTGGTTTGATTCAATTTAGTTTGGTTTCGAAAACATAAACCACAATCTAAACTAAACCAATCGGTTTGAAAAAAAACATCCAAACAAATCCAAAAAAAATAGGTTTTGTTCGACTTTCAATTTTTTTTTGCAATTTTTTATTCTTATTTTAGATCGGTTTGAATTAAACACCCCTAACATTAAGTACAATTTACTAAAAGATAACAAAGATTTCATTCCAAAACAAGCTTGTTGAGCAACTTTGTTTAGGTTTTGTCATTTTACAGGTTTAAGAAGGTACCTTTATAAAAGTTTATACAAAACTTTTCTTTTGGTTTTGTACTTTTACACGTCATAGACTAAGCACAACTTGTAGAAGGCCAATCTGAAACTTTATTTATGAAAGAATACAAATTAATGATCTTCAGTGTATGTATAAAGCCAGGGTTAATTAACAATATGATACATCAGGATTAGTTATCTGTGTAACATAATTAACAAAATCTTAGCAACAATGATATATGGACACCTCAACAATATAACTATCTCCAGTTTTTTTTTTTTCACATCATATTGCCTATTACATTATCATTTCTCCCTATTGTGTCTTTCTCACTCATGGTTTTGAGTAGCTTTTGGAATACATATATGGGTTGAAGATAGGAGCGTAAGATGTTTACAATTGTTGACAAGACTTGACTTTTTTTCCCGTGTGTAGAACCACTTCAAGAAACATTGTCAGAATCAGAAGGTGGTCTTTTAGCATCATGGAGTAGTGGAACTTCTAATGCAGACTTCACAGTGGCACAAGATGGTTCAGGTACCCACAAAACAATCACCGAAGCAATAGATGCACTTGATGCAATGGATAATAATCGTCCTTCAAGACCGATTATATACGTAAAATCAGGGGTCTACAACGAAAAAGTGGATATTGGAATCAATTTGCCAAAACTATTGTCGCTGGCAACAAAAATGTCATTCAGGGTTATTCAACTATTAGCTCAGTCACATTTGGTGAGACTCGTTTATTTCTTTCCAATTGTCACTGGAATGTTTTATTTTCTAATTTCATTTTTGTTTAAAACAGATGTATCAGGGGATGGGTTTTGGGCGAGAGATATGACATTTGAGAACAGAGCAGGGCCAAGAGGGCACCAAGCAGTGGCATTAAGGGTCAGTTCAGATCTATCAGTCTTCTATAAATGTAGCTTCAAAGGTTACCAAGACACTCTTCTGTGTTGTTTTTTTGTTAATAACAATAGGCAGAAATATTAAAGAATGAAAGGGAGCATAAAGAAAAAAATTGAGATTGTAAAGGCTTGTTTTATTTTGATATGAAACAACGTATTTAAAAACATGGAAAAGATAGTAACTGTTAACAAAAAGATAACATCACTAACAGATCATGCCTAGAGAATAGGATCAAAACTGTTTTATCCTATCAGTCAACATGACTTTTATTTTTCTTAAAAAATAGCAAAAGAATCTTATCTACTATAGTTTGTTCGACAGTTTCAACAGTCACATCTTAACACTCTTCCTTGACTTTGGAACTACAAACTCCAAGCTTTTGTCTCAAGTATTCAAATTTGGCTTTTGAAAGTGCCTTAGTCAGAATGTCAGCACTTTGATTCTCTGTTTTGCAGTACAGTAACTTCACTTCTCCTTCCCTTTGAACTTCTCTTAGAAGAAAAAGCTTTATCTTGAAGTGCTTAGTTTTGCCATGAAACACTGGATCATTAGCAATTGAGATTACAGCCTGGTTGTCCACAAAAATCTGTGTGCTTTCTTCTTGTTTCATATGCAAATCTGTCATAATTTTCTTGATCCAAAGAGCTTGATTCACTGCAGCAACAACAGCTACATACTCTGCTTCTACAGTTGATTGAGCTACAACTTCTTGCTTTTTAGAACACCAAGAAAAGACTCCAGAACCAAAGGAAAAACAATAACCAGAGGTGTTTTTCATGTCATCAATACAACCTGCCCAGTCACTATCAGAATATCCATGGAGCTTAAAATTATGAGAATGAGAGTACATTATACCATAGTCTAAAGTGCCTTTAACATATCTAATAACTCGTTTGGCAGCTTGAAGATGAACTTCACTAGCACAATGCATGAACCTTGAAAGTATACTTACTGCAAACAAAATGTCAGGTCTGGTTGCAGTAAGATATATTAAGCAACCAATCAAGCTTTTGTAATGCATTTCCTCAACTTTATCAGCTCCATCATCCTTGCTAAATTTCTCCTTTTGGTTCATTGGAGATGTAGTGCTTTTACAGTCCTCCATATGAAACTTCTTGAGTATTTCCCTTGCATACTTCTTTTGGTGAATGAGGATTCCATCATGATCTTGTTTCACCTCCATTCCCAAAAAGAAACTCGTTAACCCAAGATCTGTCATTTCAAATGCTTTAAACATTTCAGCTAAAAACTCCTTTATGAGTTTCTCATCACTTCCTATCACAAGTAAATCATCAACATAGACAGCAATAATGATTAAATTTGCATCTACCAATTTCACATATAATGCAGCCTCACTTGGACTTTTGACAAATCCAAGATCTTGAAGATGATCATCTATCCTGCTATACCAGGCCCTAGGAGCCTGTTTAAGATCATATAATGCCTTTTTCAACTTGTAAACTTTTTGCTCCTCTCCTTTGATTTGAAACCCCTCAGGTTGCTCTACATAAATCTCCTCTTGCAAGTAACCATTTAGAAAGACAGATTTTACATCTAAATGATAAACTTTCCACCTTTTATGTGCAGTCAAGGCAAGTAGCATTCTAATTGTATCAAGACGTGCAACTGGAGCAAAGGTTTCTGAAAAATCCACTCCAAACACCTGAGCATAGCCTTTCACCACCAACATGGCCTTGTATTTATTTACAGAACCATCTGGATTAAGTTTGGTTCTATAAACCCATTTTACCCCTATAGGTTGTTTGTGTTGAGGTCTGTCCACTAGCTCCCACGTGTCATTTTTTTTGATTATTTTCAACTCTTCCTTCATAGCATTTATCCACTTGTCATCCTTTTCAGCTTCTTCAAATTCTGCAGGTTCTAGGACAGCTACATTACTCTTTTGATAAATCTCAGATAAAGATCTTGTACCTATGACAGGAATGTCATCTACATCATCATCAAGGAACTGTGGGATTTCTGGCAGCTACTTCCTTATTGGCTCATCCCAACTCCATTGTTGATCTTCCATAAATTTGACATCTCTACTCACTAGAATTTTCCCATTTTGAGGTTGGAAAATTCTGTAAGCTTTGGAGGTGTTGTTGTATCCAATGAAAACTCCGGGTTTTGCCTTTTTATCAAGTTTGTCCCTTTTAACATGTGCAACATAAGAGAAACAAACACAACCAAAGATTTTTAGATTTTGTAAATCTGGTTTGTAACCAAACCAGCCTTCAAATGAAGTTTTTGTGTGCAGAACTCTTGTAGGTAGTCTATTCAGCAAAAATATTGCAGTGTTTGCAGCCTCCGCCTATAGCTCCTTTGGCAACTCCTTTTCATGCAGCATACACCTTGTCATCTCCATGATACTTCTATTTTTTCTCTCACTCACACCATTTTGTTGTGGGGTGTAAGGTACGGTGAATTGGTGCTCAATGCCAGCTTCTTCACAAAATTTATCAAAAACATCATTTCTGTATTCCTTCCCGTTGTCAGACCTTATTGTTTGCAACTTGCAATCACTTTGATTCTCCACCAATGCTTTAAATTTCCAGAAAATATTAGCAACCTCAGTCTTGGATTTAAAGAAATAAATCCAACAAAATCTAGTATAATCATCAATAAATGTAATATAGTATTTATTACCATTTAAAGATGATACTCTCTGAGGTCCCCCAACATCTGTGTGAACTAATTGCAGCTTTTGAGTTGCTCTCCAAGTTGATTGAGGAAATGGTTTTCTAACTAGCTTACCATATTGGCAAGCCACGCAATCGACTAACTTGTCTTCGAGCATTGACACACCTTTCACCAAGGCATGTTTTTGCATGTATAAAAGTCCAGCAAGATGGAAGTGTCCGAGCCTTTTGTGCCATAGTTCAACATTGGTGGTCATGCTTGAAAAAGCTATTTGCTTCTCCTCCATTAGATTTAGAGCATAGCTTTTAGCCCTCATTTTCACCCTGAATACGTCTTTTCCTTTTGCATCTTTGATCAAGCACCAATTTTCTTCAAATATAACTTTGAAGCCTTTCTCTACAAGCTGAGCAACACTAAGTAGATTTTGATCAATGTCAGGCACATATAAGACATCAGAGATATATTTCAAACCTGTCAAGCTTTCAATAGCAACAGTCATTTTTCCCTTGACTGAGATGAAATCACCATTTCCAGTTTTTACTTTGGAAACAATGGTTTTGTCAAGTTCTTTAAAGAGGTTCAGGTCATTGGTCATATGATTTGTGCAACCGCTGTCTATTAACCATGAATCACTGGAACTATTGCTTGTGGCAAAGCATGTTGCGACAAATAGTTGCTCATCTTCTCGTTCCTTCGCAACCACCTTTGCTTCCTCTGATTTGGACTTGCATATTCGCTCTACATGTCTCATATTGCCACACTTTCTGCACTTGACATCTGGCCTTCACCAACATTTTCTTTCAGGATGATTTGTCTTTTTGCAATGCGGACAAGGAGGAAAGGTCTCACCTTGCTGCTTGTTGGAGCCTTCTGGTTTTTTGTTCCTCCATTTGTTGTTCTTCTTGTCTTTGCCACCTCTTGAATTTTGTGCTTTCGTATGAAACGCACCTTGTACCACCTCCTATTGTCTCAACATTCTTCTCTGCTCTTGGGCTTGTAGAGCATTTATGAGTTCTCCCAAGGTGATGGTTGACAGGTCTTTAGACTCCTCCAATGCTGATATCTTCGATTCATACTTCTCGGGTATAGTGACCAGGATTTTTTGCATTATTCTTTCATCAGGAAAGTCCTTCCCAAGAAGCCTCACTCTATTTGCTATGCCTAACAGTCGGTCAGCGTAGCCTTTAATTGTTTCAGTCTTTTTCATGCTTTGCATCTCGAATTCTCTGCCCAAGTTGAGTACTTGCATGCCTTTGGTTCTTTCACAGCCTTGATATTCTGATCTGAGATAATCCCAAATCTGTTTGGCAGACTTGAAGTTCATAATTCTTGTAAAAATAATTTTTGACAAAGCAGAGAAAAGGCAATTTTTAGCCTTAGCCTTTTGGGTCTTCCTTTCTCTGTGATTCTTCATCTGAGCCACCGTTGGATCTAAAGGTAGTTCAGGAACATCATAGTTTTCTTCTACTGCCTCCCAAAGATCCAAAGCTTCAAGATGAGCAGTCATCCTTGCAGTCCATAATTCGTACTCGTCACCATCAAAAATTGGTGGTGAACCTGCTGTGTATGATGTTTCTCCATCCATTGCGATTTCTCTCAACTCACAGATCCCTTAAAGATAAGAGCTCTGATATCAATATGTTATTTTTTGTTAATAACAGCAGGCAAAAATATTAAAGAATGAAAGGGAGCATAAAGAAAGAAATTGAGATTGCAAAGGCTTGGTTTATTCTGATATGAAGCAACGTATTTAAAAACATGGAAAAGATAGTAACTGCTAACAAAAAGATAACACCACTAACAGATCATGCCTAGAGAATAGGATCAAAACTGTTTTATCCTACCAGTCAACATGACTTTTATTTTTCCTAAAAAATAGTAAAAGAATCTTATTTACTATAGTTTGTTAGACAGTTTCAACAGTCACATCTTAACATTGTGCATTCCAATAGACAATTTTATCGCGATTGCCACATATATGGCACCATTGATTTTATATTTGGTGATGCTTCAGTGGTGTTCCAAAACTGTGACATCTTTATAAGGAGACCAATGGGCTACCAAGCCAACTTCATCACAGCACAAGGAACAGATGATCCTAACTAACCCACTGGGATATCAATCTAATGTCAGGTTAAGCCTGCATATGATTTTGACTCTTCTAAGGATTCAATCACGAGCTACTTAGGCAGGCCTTGGAAACAATACTCAAGGACTCTATTTCTAAAGACAAATTTAGATGGGTTGATTGACCCAAATGGATGGGGTGAATGGATAAAAGACTTTGCACTTTCAACTTTGTACTATGGAGAGTATATGAACACAAGGAGTGGTGCCTCTACCCAAAATAGAGTGACATGGTCTGGTTTCCATGTTTGAGTATCTTTATTAGCTAGCTAGGTCAATGCATCACGTATATGTTACATAGATACATGATAATATAAAAAAAAAATATAAAATGTTAAGTTGGCATTAATTGGGATAAATAAGTAGCAACTTAATCCCTCTCACAATTGCAAATTAGTCCTAAATTTTAGTTTGTATAAAAATTCATTCCGAAATTTTACAACCTTTTATGATCTCGATCCTTCACCAAATTGAACAGTAGTTATCGTATTTCCTTTTCCAGATTATAAGGGTTGATATATTGAAAAATAGACATTTAGACCTTTAAAATGATATATAGGTTTTTCTTATGAAAAAATGTTTTAGTACCCGAAAGATGTGTTGAAATTTGATTTTGAAACAATGAAAGTTTAGTTATTAGTTATTAATTTTAAGGGTAAACTATGATTTTCATATCTGAAATTTTGACATTTATAGATTTGGTTTCTACAATTTTGAATGACCAGTCAAGGTCCTCGAACATTTTTTCTGTCATATGTTTTAGTTAGTTTTTTCCATTTAGTTTGGGTGTTAAGTAATGATGCATGTGACATTAATTTTATTAGTGTTTTATTTGATTATTTTTTCTAGCAGCTAAAGACCGCAAAATACTCTGTCTCAATCAATATAACGACATTGTCGAAGATGAAAGAATTTTTGAATGGTAAATTTTATCCTTAAAAAACATAATCAAATAAAATCAACAACACATCATTTCTCATCAGTCACACCAAACAGGAGATGATTAAAGCATAAGATGAGAAAAAAGTTGAAGACCTTCACTAATCACTCAAAAGTTTAGGGATCAAATCTATAAATGTCGAAAAGTTTCAGGAAAAAAAATATAATTTATCCTAATCTTTATAAAATTTAAATCTCATATTTAATTTCTAAATTTAATTAAAGTCAATTTTTTAGGATTTCCAAAATTTGGAAACTCTGTACAAGCAAGGTCATTTTAGTAAATCTTGTAAAAGTATGTTTTAAATACGTGTATTTCGCAAATGTATTAGGATTGAGGATATTTTAGTAATTTTAAATCTTATAAGTAAATTACTTTTAAAATTCCTTAAATTATAGGAGAAACTTTATAAATTAAGAAATTTAATTGGTTTAAAAATGTACTAGTGGAATTAAATTAACTCAAATCCCTTCATAAAACATAAATAGCTTACATTATCACCCGAAGAAAATAAACATTAGGCCTAATTATATAATTGTCCCCTTAATTAAAAACTAGAGTCAAATTAGACCCTTCAATTTGGGGTGGGTAAACGGGCTCAGGTCCATGAACTGACCCACGGGGTTCGCGGTCTGCGCAGATTACGGACCAATTTTTTTAAACGGGACATGATTATGTCATATTTTTGGGCTCGCCCCGCTTAATCTACGGACTATGCGGGTTTGGCTCGCGGGATCCACGGGTTGCCTGCAGCCCGTTTAATTTGTATGATCTTGACCCAATTATATTAGGTTTGATTTTTTTCTTTTTCACTTTAAACCTTTTTTTAAAATAACAGATAAAGAAATATATTAGATAAGATAAAAAATATAAAGATAAAAATAAAAGATTTAAATTAAAAAATGATAAAGATAAAAAAGGATAAGATAAGAAAAATAAAAAATAACAAAAATAAAAGATTAAGATAAAAAAGATAAGTGATAACATGCTAAAAATCTTCTTTTTTGATATTTTCTCGATCTTTTTCTCTTTTAATCTATCATTTTCATATCTGAAAGTCATAAATAATAAAAATATCAATTCTTATCATTTAAGCCAAAAATAATTGTTAAATAAATATTTTTAAAGATATTTTAATATATTTTTATTATAAAAAATAGCTCATATCATATTCACTAGTTGTAGCAGGCTAAGAACATTTTTTCTCCTCAGGTGTGCTTAACAAATATCGAACTAGGCTTCTTGTTGACAATATATACTATAAACCGGTTACTAGTATTTGATAGGCAGGATAAATAATATGTAATAATTATTATCTTTTAATCACTTAATTTTATTCTAATATTTATTATTATTTCGAGTTTTAAGAAAAGAAGATGAAGATATGGAGATGGAGAAGGCTCAAGCTACTTCAAATATGAAATCATTTGTTGTTGGAGATGTTTAAATTTCATATTTTAGATTTATTGCTTGAATTTTCTTTTGTTAAGACATAATTTATTTTATTTATATAATTAACTAATTATTGAGATTTTATTTACATTTGTATTGAACTTAATTTGATTGTATTATATTTTTATTAAAATTAATTTTTTTTTAAAACTAGGCCCGCGGACCGGCTTGTTTGACCTGCGGGATCCGCGGGGCAGGGGCGGACCAATTTATTTGGTCTGTATAAGAAGCGGGACAGATTGAACTGGTCCACTACCAATGCGAGCTTATGCAAACGGGCCTTACGCGAGGCGGACCAGTCTGCTTACCCACCCTTACCTTCAATTAGTAAAAAGTTCAATAAAATCTTTTAATTATTTAAAAAAGTTCAATTGGATTCTTCAATTGTTAAAAAGTTCAGTCAACTTCTTTAACTATTTAAAAAAAATTCAATTAAATCTCTTAATTATTAAAAAATTCAATTAGGTTCTTTAATTTATTAAAAAATTCTCAAAAAAATATTTCATCATATAAAAAGACTTGATTTTAATGTTTTAAATAATGAAAGGAATTAATTAAAATTTTAAATAATTGAGAGACTCAATTAAAATATTTTAAATAATTAAAAGATTTAATTAAACTTTTTAATAATTAAAAAGATTCAATTAAATTTTTAATTTTTCTTAGGAGGACTGTGACATTGTCACTACGTTGATTTCAATAATAACCCAAGTATCTTGTAGAGATACATTAAGTTTGTACCTGTTGCTTAAATGTCTATGCATTCATGCATGAGTCCATAGTTGTTGTGAGCAAGTAGGCAACTATGTTAGGGTTATTTTATAGGACCTTTGACCTAGTGCCAAAAAGGTTAGTGGAGGCTACGAAAATGAACCTAGGGAAAAGGAATATAGGTAAATCTGACATTGTGGTCAAGTTTATTTACAAACATGGTTTTGAAGAATTGATGTCCTAAAGTATTTTTAAAGATGGTTTTGAGAAAATTGTTTTTTAAAAATTGTAATTATTTATAAAATATATCACCGTTTTACTTATAATATCAATTTTCGTAAAATCATCAAAAAAATTAGCGTTGCAGAAGATCATTTTTGCAATAGTGGATGTTACACCATATTAAGTGATATATTTGCACTAATCTCTTAGAATATTAAAAATCTCCATGAGTTGAATTTATATACATTGCATGAATTATATTGAAGTTGCTTATTTATAAATTCATATTTGATGAATTTATGTGGGTGATTTAAATGGATAATAGGATAAAAAGAAATATAAAAAAGAAAATAACAAAAAGAATATAAATGCTTTGCTTGAAAAATAAAAAAATTCAATATAATTACTTTTTTTTGTTAGCTTTATAATTAAACACATGTTTGATGTAACATCCCTATACCATGTTATAATAGTGATAGGGTTTTAAAAAAAAAATTGATCCCTAAATTTTTTAAAATTTTGCTTTTAATACGTAATTATAATTTTGATCGCTATTGATGCCTGAAATTTTTCTTCATTAACATGGGGATGCTACAAGTTCTCAATAAATGAAAATGACTATTAAGAGATTAGAATATAATAGAAGTTTTTATTTGACAATAATAAAACAAATAATCAAATACCGAATAATTTTAGAAGTTACCACCATCGTCCAACTAACAGATGAAAAGTCTTTTAAGTATGGACTTATTGAAGGAGATACTTAGGTTAATTAAAAAAGCAAGCGAACTTGAATAATCATTGTCGTATTGATGAATTACGCAAAAAGTTTTTAAAGTAACAAAATAATCATAAAAGGAGTAATCAAATCATTTTCTTTTTAAAAAAGAAGTTATTAATTGAGAAACAAATTAAGGTGATCATATGTGAAAATTAATCGATTGATCAATTGTCGTGTCAAATCTTTGTGATCAACCAGTGATCAATCTTTGTGATAGAGAACAAATTTTTTAGTTACAATTTTTTTCATGGATGTCAGAGATTTGTGAAAGAAAAACAATTGTTAGACCATTAAAAAAAGATACATTTATTCTTTTATTTTGTACTATGAAAATGTCATTAAAAGATAAATACGTCTTTAAAACACTTATTTTTCTTTCTTTTCTACTTTCTTATTTGTCTCAATCCAAATAACATAAAAAGATATCTATTGTTTACTCATTCTCTTTTCTCTCTTACTTCTTTTTACTCTACATTTTTTATTCCAAAATATTTCCTTACCCAAACAAAACATAAGGAAAAGGATATCAGACAGGGTCTATCATTTCTTATGTGGGCCTGGCTAGATGAATTCTTTTTTGACAAAATTTGCTAGGAATAAAATTTCCTGCACTCTCATTGTTGTTTCTTACACTTCCAATTATATTTTAAAAAGTATTCTAAAATATAATTTATATTACAAAATGAACTTTTCATAATATAATGTAAAGTACAAGAAGTAATAGTGAAACTCAAATTATAGGCATAGGCAACTACACTGGATCTGCAATCATATGAATTTTGTCCTCTACTAGCAAATTTCACATCCAAAGGAAGGTTGTTGCTTCCTACATTTCTTATTGAATTTCAAAATATAATTATGAAATAAACTTTTCAAAATATAATAAGAAGTGCATGAAATAATAGTGGAAGTAGCAGAAGTTTTATCCCACAGTTCTATTTTTGAAAAAACATGTCATTCCAATTTGTCTCCTAACATATCACATCTTATTTTATTGTCACCATATTGACTCAAAGTAATGAATCATTTTGATTACCATTTCAAATCTTTCACGCGAACATTCTCTTCTAGATTGCGCAATACAAGACGTGCGAGCGTGATAACAATAACTTAATAAGCAAGATCTAGCCACATACTATCCCAACAAGAATATGATGATGGATACCAATCCAAGCTACATTTTCATATTCACAAAATATAGCAACCACTGCTTTGAGGAATAAGGAAGATTTCGAATGTTTCTTTTGGCACATGTGAATTGGACCATCCATGCATACTGCACAAAGAAGGTCCCAAAGGGTTATATTTATATTGGCTTAGGAGTCAAGAAAGGCCTTCTTTTTGGGCTCCATATTGCGGTTCGTCCTTCTCTCCCACTTGGCTTCTCTTTCTCCACTTGTGTGTTGGCTCCCTGACCTCCTCAGAAATTATTTAATGGAATTGTAATTTTATTGTCTTTTCTTTTTTGACAAAAATAAGTAGCGGAATCATGGTTTTGTTATTTTGCTTCGACATAATAGAATTATGATATATAGAAAAATATGATGAAATCACGATTTTATTATAATAAAGGGTGTAAAAAGATCAACTGAATCATAATTTTATTATTATGGTTAGAAAAAAAATACAACACAAAAGTGATTTTGTTGTATATTATACAATGGAAATATAATTTCATTGTGTATTATACAACATAATCATGATTTCATTGTGTTGAGACATGTGTGAAAATGATTATACAATAAAATTGTGATTTTATTTCATGTAACAATCATAATTTTATGAAAAAAGATATTTGAGAAATAAAATGATAGGAATCAAAAGTAATTAGAATAGAGTCAATAGAAAAATCTTAAAAGATATTTGATAAGAGGAAAAAAAAACCTTATCAACACACTTCTCGATAAAAAAAAAAACCGCTAATCATTCTAAAAACTAATTTAGTACACAATTTAGTTAGTCACTAAATAAATTCTACAATATTCCAATATTTTTTTTCTTTATGCATTCCCATACAAAAAACATGCTCAACGTTTTTGTTCAAATCATTTTTTTATTTAAAAAATAATGTTTTTTGAAAGAGAAAATTAAACTAAAAATTATGCCATACGTTTTTTTTCTTAACTTACATTAGTGAATTAAAAAATGTTACAAATTCTATATTCAAATATTTATAAAAATAAAATTTCCATTACAGGAGCATAAAATTTACGTTAAAATTATATTAATGTTTAAATTACAAGAGTAACTTTTATATAACGTATGCTAAAATATTACATTAAGGCGTACTAATTTTTAAATCAAGTGGATTATGGATAAATATTTATAATTCGTGCCTAGAAACTTTACATGAAGCATCATCGGTATTTAAATTATAACATAACTATTTATATCACATGAAATTAAATTCTACATTAAATATTCTTAATTTTTAAACATATGAATAAATATTTACAAACACAGATGAATGAAAACTTCACATGAAATTATATTAATATTTAAATCTTGAGTACATTTATATATGACACTGGGATTATTAAAATCTTTATATAAAAACATATTAGTATTTAATTTATGGACTTAATAATGTTTCTATTATTTATTATATTATTGTTGTCTCAAAATATTATATGAAAATAAGTAAAGAGTAAAAATTATAAATGTTTTTTTATGTCCTAAATAAGTTATTATCATGTCAAAATTAATATAATCATTTGCATTTATGTAAATATATATATATATATATATATATATATATATATATATATATATATCTTCTTGTTATTATAAATTAATAATACATAATCAACTCATATAATCCAACTTAAATACGAGTGTTTTGATATACTTAGTAAAGTATTTTTATAAGTATTTATTTTGAATTAAAACTTTTCTCAAAATTTCTAGTTAGTTATATACTACCTCCAATCCTATTTATAAGAAATATAAGAAACAAGTTGTAGTATATTTTACACTATAAGATTGAAGATGATATTAAATAAAAAAAAAACTATCAATATAAATATTAAATTCAAAATGCTCCTAAATGCACAAATATTTAACTATTTATGTATGTTCTATTCTTTCTCTGGAGCACATTCAACCTAATTCATTTGCTTTCAAAAAATTTGTAGGTTGCATGTGTTTATCAAATGTTGTTTATTTTTCTTGGAGGCTTCTTCGCATCAGCCACCAAAAGAGAAAATTCTTCTATCAACTTTATAAAAGTAGCCTTCGGCTGTTGAGAATAATAATGCATGTGTAAGATTCAATACATGTGATGAATTCTAATTCTAATAATAGACTATTATTATTATTTTATCATTTTTTATATTATTTGATAAAATAGCTAATTTGATAAAGATCCTTCATTAAAATTAAAGTTTTGTTATTATAATAGAGATTATGAAAATGAAAAATAAGTCTCTTATAATTTTAATATAAATTGTTTTTTATCATAAGATTATTGTAAATAGGATATCGATAATTGTTATGTTTTAATTTCAGACAGTTAATGTCTTAGTATACTAGTTGAATGAATATTGAATATGATTTTGTAGAATTAATGATTAATTAAGAAGGAATCCATCAACTCTTGGTAATGAGTTTTAGCTCTATGATAATTAAGACCTTGACTAGGACAATATTGAATGAAAGAAAAAAAGAGTCTTCGTTGGTTAAATGTGTTAGCTTATAAGAGTCTTACAATAATATTATACTCTAAAGTTGACTTTGAGCTATTGAAAGAAAATATTACATTATTTTTCTATTGATTCTTAAAGGTAAAAAATATTATTTCATGTTATTCAGACGTTAAAGAGTATTGTTAGACATCTACCTTCATTAGTAAATTAATTATGATTAATTTACTATTGATTTATTATTGAACATATGAGATCGCATACAAACGAGTGTTTCAATCTTTGCAAAAAGAAAAATAGTTTGTTTGATAATTAAATTAGAGAATTTAATTTATTGAAATAAATACTTTAGTGAAATATTATTATATTTTTTGTTAGCACCAAAAATATAATTAATATATATATCAAAGAATTATTTTTATGAATGTGAAAGTTGTCTATAAAATGAGAATAATATTTTATTGTTACGTGTCATAATCAAATCATGTGATTAATGATTGTAATTAGTTATGTGATTAATTATGAGTTATCTTTATCTTATATCAAGAAGAAAGCTTATGAAAAAATAAAATAAAAGATATGAGATAATTTTATACTTAAAAGATAAAGAGATATGAAATTATTTTAAATAATTTTTTTTCTTTTTTTGAAAGAAGATCCAAATACATATTTCTTTAACATTATAAATAAAAACATCTACCTAAAAAATAGAAAGAAAGTTTATTTTTTAAAATTTCAATTATAAAAAATTAATAATAACAGATATCAATCTCGATGTGAATATCTTGATTTGTTTTCTCTGTGGGAGTATGTTTTAACCCCAAAATAGATATTTTTATTCGGTATGTTATAAACACTAATTTTTCAATTTTTCTTACATATGCATGATCCGGAACTGAAAATCAAACTAACCTTTTATAAGTTCATCATATGGCTGATATGGGAATCTGCATAGTCAAACACCACCGGCTATATCGAGCTAGTAGCATTGTCTTATTAAAAAATGGTACTGTCTAAATTTCTTAAAAGAGAGAAAAACCTTTAACACATGCATACCACTCAATATGTAATATACTGATTAAAAGAAATTAAAACAAAAATATTTATTAAAAATTAAAACAAAAATATTTATTAAAAAGCATTTATATGCTAACATATATATAAATTATTTATTACTTATAAACAGTTGAGCGACTCAACATTAAAAGGATAAAATTCAACTTTTAATTATTTGTTAGATTTTTTGTGTGTTATTTTAATGATTACAAAAAAAATTATATTAAACGTTGACATAAATTACTAAGACGGAACTTTAATTTTAACTTAAAAATAACTAAAAAACGATGAAAAAGTACATGTAAATTTTATTCTAAAAAATATATTATTTTATAACTTTCAATTATAATATAAGAACTACATCTGGCATTAGTTAGACTCGGGCTATGTGCATGGCACCGTCGATGCTTGCTAAAAGCAGAGGTCTATATTATTCTTGGTTACCAATATTTAAGAGCCGTACTTGTTTATAATTTCTGAGGCATAATTTATTAGTCTCAAATGACGTACATATTATTTTAAAATTACCTATCATTTCTCATTTTTATATGATTGTTGTTGCAAAAAATACGAAATGAATTTGATTATAACCGTTTCAACACAATTCTGAATTTTAAGTGATGAGTCAAGCGATTTGATCATCAAAAGAGAAAATCTGACTCTTGATCATTTGTGGACTTTCAAGTAATTAAAAAAATATATATTTAATTTAAGGTGAATCTTAAAAGAACAACAAATGGATTATAGAAAAAGTTGGACTTGAAAGAAAGAATTCAATACATTCGTCAAAGAAAATTGAAAAATAATTGGAAAGAATGATTATATTTACAGGTTGTTTTTGGTTGAAAGTCCCTACCAATATTTCTAAAACAATTATTTATATTGAAAAATTTAAACTAACTTAATCTGAATTATGTTTATCCATATTTGTACATGATTCCTTCATTTTTAACTAACTTTGCTAGTTTAACCTCGTTTCGGCTAAGCAGCAACACATCACACTTCTCACACTATGATCCTTGATTCAAACTCTAACTCTAGTGCATTTATCTTTTGTGCCTCCTTTGAATTTTCAAAAAATTAGCCGAATTATCTTCAATAACAATCATATCTTACTTTATCTGAAACAACAGACAATGCCTTATGGCTAAGTTTCTATATATCTCAATTCATTTGATTAATTGAACATTTTCCGACTAGTAACAAATGCCCCTTATATCTTGACATTGATTGGTTGAATCAAGGATTGAGATATATATGTTTAATCTTTCCTTCTTTTAATCTTTGCAGTTCACTTTGCATTTATTATCTCTAGCTATTATGTTTGTGCAAGTCTTATCACCTCAAATAACCTCTCATTACTATTGTTGAACCATGCGATTTATCCTAATCCTTGTCTTCTTTCTCTTTCACCTCGGGTAATCTTTCCTTTGATTTCACCATGTCTACCACCAAGAGTTCTCAATCAAGACACCACAAATATGGTGATGGCTCTAATAATGAATCATCATCCTCTTCTTCTAACTTTTCAAACAATCAAGAATGACTCGTAGCTCTAGTGACTTCATAAATCCTCTCAAGGCCCATGAAAGACATTTTTACCCTTGTCCTTGTGCTAATGAAGTGATAGATGTTGTCACTTTTCTACCTTCACCATGACAACTATCCAATTCCCATCATCCTTTGGTTTGGTTTTGGATAAGTTATATTCCTCCCAACTTGGCACTTGGCCTAGGGGTTCTGATCCCTATTACAGACTGTTTATTTAGAAGAGTAATTGTTGCAAAAGAAGGCAATTGAATTAAAAACAATGGGATATCTTTGATGTCATTAGTCTGACTTGTCACGATGTTGAGTTGAATTATCTTACATTCTGAGTTTTTGGTATGTTATTTTTAAAATAAAATTTACATTTATTATTAGTTTTTGATTATTTTCAAAAAAAATTTGAGGGAGATTATTTTCAAAAGTTAAAACGCACAAAAAGGTAAAAAAATCTTCAAAAGTTGTTATTTTCTAAAAAAAAGTATTTTTTTATAAAATAATGTGTAGCTACAGGCTCTAAATAATTGATGTTGAAATCTTATATTATATTATTTTTAAAACTGTAATTTAATATTTTTTAAACTCTACCCAAAAAAATATGAAGATTTATGACATGTCTTATTGAAATTAAGCAACCCAAATAACATAGTTTGTCAATTCGTAACATATTATTTTATAATCTTTCAATTCAACAATTATATTGAATATAGATATAGATATATTTAAAAAATAATCATAGCTCTGTTAGTCAACTGAGGCAGTGAATGAGATCGTAATCCAGAACTCAAATTTAAATAAATATCTGACAAGATTTGAAACTTCAACGTGTATTAGTAAATTTAGAAATATAGGCTAATGGATCAATGTCAAGCCCATAATTACATCTGGCATGAAAATAGCTACAGTAAGTACACCACAACGTGAGAGCACATGAATTACAATCGACTTCAATATTTACCCACCACTAATATTATTTTTTTACAGAAAAAGGAGATATTTAAAACCAACAATATTATCCTCCAAGTAATAATAAAATGAAAATAATATTTAATTATATTCAATATATTGATTTAAAAATTCATTGTATTTTTGGAAAATATTTTTGAAAATTTATTACATCAATGTCAGTTTTTTTAAAATAGTTAAAACCTTTAAAAATAATATTTAAAAACTTAAAAATAAAAAATCTTAATAAATTTTAGTAAAACTAGTTCTATGATAAACTATCAAAATAAAGAATAGAAAAATATAAAAAAACTAATGGTTATAACATAATATTGCTAAAAAGAATTTATTTAAATCAATGAATCTATTTCTGATTTAACAAAACCTTTTACTGATAACAAAATTACAGCCAACAACAAGAGTTTATTCACATCGGGGATGTGAACATTCTACTTGGTGGTACAATAGGTGAGTTTGATACTCTCATCTTACCTAAAAGTATAAGACATTATGAATTTCAATACATATAAAATAAAATGATGCATCAGGGTGAAGAAACATTTAAATACCACGTATATACAATAATTAAAAAACAAAAACTGCCTTTGAAAAGCTTTGGTTTATTCAAATATTGCAAAATCAAAATTATTGAAACCTCTAGACTTTAAACAACAAATCCCCAAAATGGACTTGTATTCTTCCCATAATGTGCACCATATCTTTTTTTTCCCCTGCAAGCCAATGAAACATGAAATAGAAAGGCCAACTGAAGTAAGATAAGAAACATAAAAAGGGTACTTATTTATTGTAGATTGTCCAACTACATGATCACACATAGTTGGCTGACTTGTCATCACTCCTGTATTGAATCAACGTTAACTCATCAATTGTAGCAAGCACACCAATCAACATCTACATAAAAAATTACACTTGACATAAAAATTTAATGTTGGCACATGAACGTTATCAATATATCTTAAATGAATTATATAAAAAAATATCTTAAATAAACCATAAATCATTGGTACAAATGATTTAAGAGTTAAGTCTGTTAATTAGAATTTGATATTTGTTTTCTGGCTTAGACATAGAGTTATAACATATCAAAGTATCATTTTATTTCAAAATAAATTAATTTAGTAGAAGAGAAATTCATTTAGTATCAAATAAAAACTCTCATATATCATGGTTACACAAAATTAATATTATCTTAAATAAATAAACTACATTTTGGTACTAACTTTTTTTTTCTTTTTCTATAGGAGTCAAACTTAAATAGTAAGAAATTGCAACAACAGTTCAATTAATTGAGCTACAACTCCTCAGTTTACTATTGTACTAAGTAAGTGTTTGTCCTCCCTAATTGCTTGAAAAATTGATTATCATCAATATGAACTACAGTCGCATTCATAATGGCTGTCAAATATATCTCACCACCACAACTCAATATGTAATGTTGCATCGGATTTTGTCGACTAAGAAAATAACACTGACAAAAATTGAAAACCTAGCTAGTATTATAACAAATAAAAAAAAAAAAGTACTCTTTAGTCGCAATGCAGTAGTATTTATGCATAAATTGAGTTGAATTTATTATCTTGCTGAGCATTTGATTTGACAGGTATACACCATCGTGTTTGTAGGAGGATCAATTGAGCGTAATTTTATAACAAAAAAATAATCAGAAATTAAGAAATAGAAAATCCCATGCTATAATAATTTCCTGTGTCTTCGATTTATCTTACTAACTGATTTGCCTCAAAATTCATAAACTATGATTTTAATTGGTGAGAACTGAGAAGATTCATATTATCCTGTTTTTTTTATTAGTATGATAAATGTTTGACATGCATGTTACATGTATATATCTTTGATTTGTAAAATGATTAATTGAATGTAATTCCAACATTTAAGTAAAATTAAAAGCTAAAAATTAAAAAGTAATGCTTGCACCAAACCCATCACACCATCCAACCACCACACGTCCACACCTCTACCCAAACTAAAATTAAAAGCTAAATACTGTTTAATTATTCTCAAATATGAGAAACTGATACAAAAACCAAGCCAAACGCACAACAAAAATTCACGACACAAAACTTCAAATTAATAAATCTAAATCAAACATAAAAAAGAAAATTTATTCACCGTTACTTCGGTATGAGTTTAAAATAAGTCACCCGATATAATTTATATATTTTCTAATTATAATCACGTCAAATAATTATTTTTTTTATTTTACAACTCAAACCTAAAGATTTTATAGCAAATTTTATATTTAAAAAATTATTTTATATTTTAATTAAATATTTTATTAAAACACACCTTATCCTTAATCTTCTTAATTCAATCTCTAATATTTTTAATTTTGAATCACTGTTATCTTGCCACCGCCGACGTGGTGCTCAATTCAAAGATGTTGGTCGGTTGGTGAAAGTTCATATTGAATTTCTTGAATATGTTAAAGTCAGCGAGAGAGTAAATTTAAAAAATAAAATCAGTAGATTTAAATATATAAATATAGATAAAATAAAATATAAAAATATAAAATTTTATTTATAAATTTAGTGAATTTTAAAAAATAAGGGAGTGTAAGTACACTCTGAAGACAATCCGCCACTGGGTGGGTGGCTGCGGCACTGGCTTCAGTGGTGTCGTAGTGGCGTAGACGAAATCTCTGTGTGCGAAGTGGCGTAAATGAAGCCAACGAGATTCAGAATTAGAAAATTAGAGATAAAGTAATTTTTTAATAAAATATTTAATTAAAAATTTAAAAAAAAATTATAAAAATTACTTTAAGATCCTTAGGCATGAATTGCAAAATAAATTTTTTTAATTTGATTATCTGGCGTGACATATAATCTACCTGACATTCTATATTAGTAAGGCATGTGCCGATAATTTTAATTGATAAGAGTTAAACATATCAATTAAGAAACACTAAAATAGAACAAAGAAAAAGCGCGTCTACGTAACGCAGTTTGGAATTCCTCATTCACTAATTTCCCGAGTCAAGACAACAGCGAGTAAATGAAATTCAACTAAATCAAATCATGGCTAATTATTTATGTGATCAAAACTCGAATCATTGGCTGAAACAGTGCATTTCACTATCTACAAATGTTTGATAATTGATACCAATGCTGCAATGCTTGTAACGCACGTGACTTCAAGCCGTTGGGTCCGCATACATTGACTCCCAATTGTTAAAAGTATCCAAAAAGAACATTTATATTTTAAAAGTAAAATAACTAAAGTTCAAATTTTAGATTTATTAATATTTATTATTAATTTTTTAAAGAAAAAAGATCATACATATTACTTATAAGACTTTACTTATCATTTCTTTCTAAGTAAAAAAAAAAATATTTTAATTTTTATTTTAAATCTCACATTTTATTGGATGGGTCCTGCAAAACAAAGTTATATATAAACAAGTAAACCTCTGTACACAAAACCGAGATTCTTGGTTTAGTGTCATCACAATGGGGTTCCTCGTGCAATTTGTTGTTTTTATGTTATTCCCTTGGTTTCTGAGTGTGAGAGCTGAGGAAAATTACTCATCACAGCATTGTGATTTCCCAGCCATATTCAACTTTGGTGACTCCAATTCGGATACTGGTTGCATGGCTGCAGCATTTTACCCTGAGGTTTTGCCATATGGTGAAACTTTCTTCCATGAGCCAGTTGGTAGAGCTTCTGATGGTCGCCTTATCATAGATTTCATTGGTATATACCTTTTCAATAATTCTCATCATTTTTTTGCTTTATTTCTTATTCATTTATTTGTGAAACACGATCAAATGACATGTTTGCTTTTTCTATCTACTTTGTTTTCTTTTTCTTTAATCATCATGTGGTGTCTCACAACACAAGCTAAATCTTCTTTTCTTTGAGTTTTGTTCCACAAAGATTGGATTCCAGTTTGTGTTGTTATTGGAGTTATAAGATACATGTGGTTGAAGGGAGAAGAGGGAAGGGTGATGGAGGTCATGAGTTAGAATCTTTTTTATTAACAAAAATTAACAAATTAACAACTAATATATATTGACAGATAAAAAGAATTGTGTTGTCATTGACTAAGTGACCAACACAAACATCTCTACCCAAATGAATAAAGTTGGGATTCAATAAGAATGAGTTGTGAAATTTTTTTACACAATATCTCTGTCTACCATTATCTATTTAGCAGCCATAGAATCCTATGATGGTCATACTTACAAAGTGGTACATAAAAAATATAAAGTTTTCACCAAGTGAAAATTTAATATGAGAAGATCATAATATATATATTAAGGGATCTAGTTCAATTGGTTGAAGTGTATATAAGTATTGTAAATTTCCTCTTATCGTGTTCAATTTCTGCATATCAAAAAATATATCATAATATATATAGTTCTATTGCCAAGAAACTATCATACTAGTGATTTGGTGCCATTTGTGTTTGCAGCCCAGCATCTAGGTTTCCCATTCTTGAGTGCATACATAAATTCAATTGGGACAAGTTATAGGCACGGTGCAAACTTTGCTGCAGGATCATCAACCATTAGGCGCCAAAAAAGGACAGTCTTTGAGGGTGGCACTCCTTTCACTTTTGAAATACAGGTTGCTCAGTTCAACCAGTTTAAGGCACGCACCAGAAAGTTCTTCAACCAAGGTTTTCCCAAGATATCTATATACATTACTTAATTAATCTTAGTCTCAATTTTAATAAAATGATTTTGTATTATGGTAAGTTAAATGTGTGTTTGTTAGATGCACAAGGGAAAAACTCCTTCAAAGGACACTTTCCTAGGCCAGAGGACTTTGCCAAGGCTATCTACACATTTGATATTGGACAAAATGATATTGCTGCTGCTATTAACAAAGTGGACACAGAAGATTCTCACGCAGTGATCTCAGACATTGTGGATTATTTTGAAAACCAAGTTCAAGTAAGTGATATGGAAAGCCTGAATGTTTATTTTTGTAATTTAACGTGGCTAGTACCAATTAATAATTTAAGAACATTCATGCAATAATTTTTATATATCAATAATGATTTACATAAATGATAATCAGAAAGACAAGAAAAGTGAGGCCATTGTCCTAGGCCCACTGCTGGAAAACCTATTAATACAATGTAAATATATATTCATGAAAAGACTCATAATTATTGCTAGTATAAGTAGTCTGCCAATACATAATATGAATTGTGTAAAGCTACTTAATATAGTAAAGTGTGAAGTTTTTAAGGTTAAAATGTAATCTTTAACGGTGAAATGTAATAATTTTAAATGGATTTTAATTGAATGAAAATTTTGTTTAAAAAATCAATCATTTCTGATGTTAAAATGATAATTCATAAAAAATATACCGTTAATTACTTTCCCTATTAAAATTGAAATGCCAATTATTTCCTATGTAAATGTTACTAGTTTCCTATGTTAGTAATTAGCTTTTGATTAAAAGAAAAAACAACCATTATTTTTTTTATTATAAAACATTAATAAATGATTTTGCTACTTAAAAGCTAAAAGATTAATATAAAATTAATAACTAATCTTATATTATAAGCCTTTTTTAAATTTTTGCCTTAGATTCTAATTTTTTAGACACAGCCATGTTGATAATGACTTATATTTCTTAATCAAATGATTTATGATTTGAATTTTAATTGATTATGGGTATGAAATAAATCGTACCAAAAAAAAAATTATCTTATGTGCATTCACAAGTCCTTGATCAAGGTTAATCTTTCAACGTATTTTATATCAATAATATGGTCAGAACAAAAAAATAAGATTTATATAACTTTTTTAATCCTTAAGAATCAAAAAGATATTTTTGTCTTTATCATATTATTCATTACATCCCATACTTCTTCTTTCTTTTTTCTTTTCCTAATTTTAAAATTTGTTGTACCAATAACATTTTTTTTCATAATTTTTTTTATCCATTATAAGAATCAAACACACAAGATTTATAATAATTACACACTTATATCCAACTCACTTACATATAACCTTGGTTTTCTCTGTCATAATTAGATGTGAATATGTGATTTCTCTTAAGATGTGTTATCCAAAATGAATTGTTATTCTTACAATAATTTTTTTCTATCTATCTTTCTTTATTATACCATTTATTACCTCTCACATTTTTTCTCTCTTAATTGTAAAATTTGTTTATTCACAAATAACATTAATTCTTTTCAGACTTTACTTGGACTAGGAGCAAGGACATTTTGGATACATAACACAGGCCCCATTGGTTGCTTGCCAGTGGCCATGCCCGTGCACAATGCCATGAACACTACTCCAGGGGCAGGTTACCTTGATCAAAACGGCTGTATAAATTATCAAAACGACATGGCAAGAGAGTTTAATAAAAAGCTCAAGAATACCGTGGTTAAACTAAGGGTACAGTTCCCAGATGCCTCATTAATTTATGTGGACATGTTCTCAGCTAAGTATGAGCTAATCAGTAATGCTAATAAAGAAGGTAATCCTCTGACATCATCAGAAGTGAATCTCTATCAATGGTTTCAAATTTCAATCTCAAGTGCAGATTTTAAATTAATTCTCTCTTTTATTTTGTTAAGATCTCACCCAAGGAATTCAATTAAAATAGATTCTAAAGATTAATTTTTTATACTATTATTCAATAACAAATTTTTATATAATTATAATAAGATTATATTACTAATTTAGTTCATTTAATTAATTAATCATTTCATTCTATTTAATATCTCTTTTAACAAAAGGTTCAATTTAATTTTTTATTTTTTATTTTAAATACTTTAATACAACCCCTTTTCGTACTCAATTTGATTCTTTATTTTTTTAAAATATTTCAAATAAGTTCCTTATTTTAAAAAAAATATTCAATGTATCAATATCAATTGAACGAAAAGGATCATATTTAAACAAAATTTTAAAAACAAAGGATTGGATTGAATATTTTATTAAAAGATAAACCAAATTGAATAAAACAAATAAGTAGAGGAACTAATTTAATAATTTAGTCATATAATTATTAATTACTTAAAAATTCTTATAATAACTTTTACACTGTTAAATTTGAATTCTAAACATAAAAGCCCAATGTTGAGAGGTGAAATTTGAAGGTGAAATGATGCACTCCATTGATGGATGAACAAATGCAATTAATCACTCTCTTAATTAACTTTACATTGAATTGCAGGATTTGTGGACCCTTCTGGAATCTGTTGTGGGTATCATCAGGATGGTTACCACTTGTACTGTGGGAACAAAGCAATAATTAATGGTAAAGAAATTTTCGCAGATACTTGTGATGATCCTTCCAAGTACATTAGTTGGGATGGAGTGCACTACACAGAAGCTGCAAATCACTGGATTGCAAATCGAATACTTAATGGTTCCTTTTCAGATCCACCACTTTCCATTGCACACTCGTGCCGTGCCCAATAACTCTCACTATTACTGTTCAATTACCACCTTTACAAAATCTAATGCTTGGTGTTTGCTTAATCATAAATAATTTAACTCTTTTGCATTTGGCTTTTACCTTGGACCAATTGAGTCACTTTCGCCCAAGATTTGTTATTGTGTTCACTATTTAATGAGAAAAAAAATATATTAAATATAAGTTCAGAACACTTTTGTTCTTTTTACCTTTGTGTGACTTTTTATTAAAATTATAATTGTACAATGTTTCTTATAAAAAGAAAAAAAAAAAGAGAAACAAAGTGTGTGATGTAATAGAAAAATATAGTATAAAAACCAAATATTATAATACCTCCTCCGTCACAAAATAATCAACGTTTTAGGTCATTTTAAGAAAATGATTATACTTTAACGAATGACAATGATTATTTATTTATTTTTATTAACTTTTCTTATTTTCCCTCGAAGTAAGTGCGCTTGTCCTTAAACATGACATCTAGGCACGGAATCAAATTTATATGCAGTAACCATTTATTTTATTCTTGAAGTATTACTTTCTCACCTAACTAGTTTTTAAAGTAAAAAAACAATTTATAGTAATTCTAAAAATATTAGAAAGCACGCTAAATAATTCGTGAAATATTAAAAAAAAATAGTATCTGATTTTTACTTAAGTTAAAAGAACTAAAAATATAGATATTCAATACTATAAAAATTACTTAAAAAGTGTTACTAATATGGGACCACATTCTTTTATAAACCAAATAAATATATCTTGTATTTAAACTTAACACAAGATATATTACAAAATTATCACATGTAAGAGGTGTTACTTTTCCGTCAAATTTCTTGCATGGGGTTATTTTTAGAAACATTTTCTCGAAATGGGTCTGTTTTTAAAGTAATCTCTGCATGATGCTCTTTTTTACGTAGAGATCATGCAAATCGCAGCTCGTATTGGCGCTTTCCTTCTCGACGCGACACCTGGCAGTGGTGTCACCAGCTTCAATGGCGTTTTGCAGGAGCTTGGACTCGCCAGTTTGACTGGCGAGTTGAGGGTAGGGCACTGTTTGCTCAGCCTACACGTGCAGCAGGAAATTTGTAGGAGGGACAGCCTTTTCGCATATGAAAGCGTCAGTGCTACTGGCGATTTGCGCTGCAGTTGGGAGTAGCCAGTAGCACTGGCGATTTGAGCTTGAAGTAGTCATTCCCAATGGCGATTTCAGCTCTTTATAAACCACAACTCCCTCTATTTCATGTACGTTTCTTGAAAATTACTGAGAGTTCATATCTTTATAAAGGTGCAGATCCATATTTTATGTGCGTTTTTTAAAAAATTGTGAGTTTCAAATTGTTCATTATTCGATCAAGTTCAATCCTAAAAACGTTGTTGAAGGCAGGTTTAAGGTACAGCTTTAAGGTATAAAAGTTCAAATGTGTATTGCATGAATGTTATTTTTATGAAGTAATTTTTTGATGCCGGAAAAAAGTTTGAATGTGAAATGTTTATTATAATTTTTTGTAATTAAGTTGTATTTTTTTGAGTTAAATTTGTGAGGGTTAAAATAAAAGTTTGTTTTAAAAAACATTTATATCATCATATTTATTTGAAGAAAATATGTTGAGTAAAAAAATTGTTTTGAATATGAAGTTTATAGTTAGTTAGTTTATAGTTATTTTATAATTATATTAAGTTGGTGTTGGTGTTTATGTTGTATTAGTGTCTTAAAAATTTATGAGTGTTCTTTGAAGTGTGTTGATGTTGGTGTTTTTTTAAGATGAAGTGATAGTATTTTTTTTAATTAGATTAGGTTCATTTGTTGGTGTGTTAAAAATTTATATGCGTTGAAGTTGAGAGTGTTATTTATTTTAATATAATTGTAGTAATAATTTTGTAATTACCTCTGGTATTTGTTCTTCACCTTGATATGTCGGCACTGCTCATCTGATATGTAGTTTTGTGTCTGCTTCTCCATTCCAACTGAAACATGCTTGGGTTGCATCCACAAAACGTCACTCTCAATTGGACCAGACCTCATTTGTATACTTGATGCGCATGATGACGAAGATGTCATTGATCCTACACAATAAAATATAGTACAATAAAATTAATAATAAAAATTACACATATCTCCAAATTTCAAATAAATAACAAATATTATAATTATCAATTCTAACTAAAACTAACTTAAGATAAAAAAGCTAATAACACATATTAATAAAATTATAATTATCAATTCTAACTAAAACTAACTTAAGATAAAAAACTAATAACACATATTAAATTATCAAATTAAATTAAATTTATCATTTCTAACTAAAACTAACTTAACATAAAAAAACTAATAACACATATTAATAAAACTATAATTATCAAATTAAATTAAATTTATCATTTCTAACTAAAACTAACTTAAGATAAAAAAGCTAATAACATATATTAATAAAATTATAATTATCAATTCTAACTAAAACTAACTTAAGATAAAAAAAAACTAATAACACATTAAATTATCAAATTAAATTAAATTTATCATTTCTAACTAAAACTAACTTAAGATAAAAAAAAAGCTAATAACACATATTAATAAAATTATAATTATCAATTCTAACTAAAACTAACTTAAGATAAAAAAAACTAATAACACATATTAAATTATCAAATTAAATTAAATTTATCATTTCTAACTAAAACTAACTTAACATGAAAAAACTAATAAAACATATTAATAAAATTATAATTATCAATTCTAACTAAAACTAACTTAAGATAAAAAAAACTAATAACACATATTAAATTATCAAATTAAATTAAATTTATAATTTCTAACTAAAACTAACTTAAGATAAAAAAGATAATAACACATATTAATAAAATTATAATTATCAATTCTAACTAAAACTAACTTAAGATAAAAAAAACTAATAACACATTAAATTATCAAATTAAATTAAATTTATCATTTCTAACTAAAACTAACTTAACATAAAAAAACTAATAACACATATTAATAAAACTATAATTATCAAATTAAATTAAATTTATCATTTCTAACTAAAACTAACTTAAGATAAAAAAGCTAATAACACATATTAATAAAATTATAATTATCAATTCTAACTAAAACTAACTTAAGATAAAAAAAAACTAATAACACATATTAAATTATCAAATTAAATTAAATTTATCATTTCTAACTAAAACTAACTTAACATAATAAAACTAATAACACATATTAATAAAACTAAAATTATCAAATTAAATTAAATTTATCATTTCTAACTAAAACTAACTTAAGATAAAAAAAGCTAATAACACATATTAATAAAATTATAATTATCAATTCTAACTAAAACTAACTTAACATAAAAAAAACTAATAACACATATTAAATTATCAAATTAAATTAAATTTATCATTTCTAACTAAAACTAACTTAACATAAAAAAACTAATAACACATATTAATAAAATTATAATTATAAATTCTAACTAAAACTAACTTAATATAAAAATACTAATAACACATATTAATAAAACTATAATTATCATCAGAATACAAATAAAATAATAAAATAATTAAACTTACTAAAAAATTACAAATGAAGAAGTTTGATCAAACACAAACACCACAGCAACAATCCTTCTTCGTTTTTGCTCAAACACAGCACCAACAAGCTTCTCTTTTCTGTATCTTTTTCTCGCGTGAATGGTCTACGGGGGAGGGGGGATTTAAAAACCCCAAGCAACACAAATCGCTGCTCGTGCTGGCGCTTTTGGCCAACCAAAACGCCATTGGAGCTGGCGACACCCTGCAGCCTCTGCACGTTGCAGACTGCAGCCTTGGAAATAGCCTCTGCTGGCCTGCACCTAGGAACAGTGCCCTACCCTCAACTCGCCAGTCAAACTGGCGAGTCCAAGCTCCTGCAAAACGCCATTGAAGCTGGCGACACCACTGTCAGGTGTCGCGTCGAGAAGGAAAGCGCCAATACGAGCTGCGATTTGCATGATCTCTACGTAAAAAAGAGCACCATGCAGGGATTACTTTAGAAACAGATCCATTTCGGGAAAATGTTTCTAAAAGTAACCCATGCAGGAAATCCCCCCCCCCCCTCCCCCCCAAAATAAAATGAATAATTAAGTGAATGCCATTAAAAAAAGAACCTATGAAAAAACCATCAAACACACATTTAGAAAAAAGTGTAATTACTTTTTTTTCATCTAATATTTTTTAGATTTAATTTAACCATCTTATTATTAGAAGATTTAATTATGTTCTTTGTTTTTAAGAGTTTCAATTATGCTCTTTTAAGTTTTAAAATGAGTTCAATTTGGTTCCAATTTTTTTCCATTTATTTTAAAAAATTAGACCAAATTGAATCACCTTAAAAAAGAAAATAAAAACGTAATTGAACACAACTTAAAAATATAAAAGACATAATTAAATCAGTTTTAAAAGTTACATTGCCTAATTGATTCTTTAAATATTAAGTTGACCAAATTGAAAATAAATAAATTTAAAGACTAACAAATAATCAAACCTTTAGAAAAAGCAAACAAACATTGGGTTGAAACTTTTGATGCCAATTGATGCACCTTAACATAATGCATCCCCGTGCCCAGTGGCAGATTTACAACATGTAACATGTGAGAGTGTGCATTTCTCATTTTTAAAAATTAATTAAATTTTTAAATAAAATTTTATATTTTTATATTTTATTTTATTTATATTTATATAATTAAATTTATTAATTTTATTTTTTATAATTTATACAAGAATCCTGAATCCGTCACTGCCGTACTTACTGACCATTGCATCAAACTAAGTAAAGGCACCACGTCTCACCCTGAGAGAGTAGCAGTTAAATTAAAGTCGCACCAAAACTTGACGGCTTAGTAAATTTAATTTGATGATAAAAATCATAATGAGCACAAAATCTTGGAAAATTATTACAAAAATAACTATTTATTACTTAAAAAAATAGTAGTGAATTCAATCCGTTATTAACTATGTTTTGATTTACGTAATCTTTTCTTATGTTAACAGAAAGTTGGGTAAAGTATCTTTTTAATGGCTAAATTTTGTAAAATTTTTATTTTTAGTCTCTGAACATGTTAAGTTTGTCTTTAGTTTCTTAATTTTTTTTAATCCTTACTTTTAGTCTTTTAATTTTTGTTTTCATCATTATTTTTAATCATTTTAAGGAATTAAAAGTAAGAATAGAAAACAGTTAAAGAAATAAAAGTCGGGACAAAAAAAAAATTAAGAAAACTAAAAAAAAGTTTGTCATCATGCAAGTCTATAAAAAGGAAATCGGGATTGCGTATTCCCTATTATTAGAGTTCAAGTTCTAAAATCGAACTTAAATTCTAATACCATGAGTAGAAAGCCGAAAGAAAGTAAGTTAAAATTCGTTAATTGAATTTAATTTAAATAATTGCACTTAAAGTTTTTTTTAAAGGAACTTCAATTAAAGTTAGTTAATGGAGAATATTAATATAAATAAATAAATGAGTGTGACAAAATGCCTAAGTTTAAATTAAGCTCTACTAAATTCACTCGAAATTGACAAAAACGAAGAAGAAAACCAATCATTTATAAATAAATTAAATTATATATTTGTATAAGGTCAACACTCACATCAAGTGGTCCTATATAGTACAAAATAACAAACAATTTAAAAGTTAAAGTGATGACAAAATATAAATCGGATCCTGTTTTAAACATTAGGAATCAATTTAATATTTAGCCACTGTATTTGAAGGATTAAATTAAAATTTTATATGGTCATAAAATTTTCTTTTCATGCGAGTATATCAAATTTTACTTAATTTATTTTATAATTAAAAAATGTAGAGCTAATCACCGTTAACTAAATTATTTTAAGTTTTATAAAACATAAACAAGATAAGGAAAAAGTTATTGAAGAATTCACACATTTTTTTACCATTAGTTCTACTATTTGCACACAAAAAATTATATCATATATAATTATTTATACATCTATTTACTTTTTTGTGTGTATATTTATGCAATTTTTTTACCCAAATAAATTAATTATTTACTCAAATAATATATCCAAAAAATTATTTACATAGATGATACAAAATACTATTTAAGGTGAGAAATCAATTTACCTCAAATTGATTTCTCACCTTATGCTTTTTAATGTTTATCTATTTAACAAATAGGTTCTTCAGAAATTTATTTCTTAAGTATATTTTTTATTTTTTATATGTTTAGGAATAGATTCTTAGAATCTGTTCACGAGAAACCAATTTTTAAACATTCCTCTTTTTAGGAACAAATTTCTTAACTTCTTTTTCCATTTATTTTTTTAATCTTTTTTATTTTATTTTATTTTATTTTTTAATTTTTTTGTTATTAATTGTCTATATTTATGTTTTGTTTAAACTGAAAATAATATTATTTTGCATATATTGCTATTTTTTTGCATATTTTATGTTTTTATCATTTTTGAAGAATTAAAATTTTGTATATTTTTATTTTATTTGATTATTAAAATACATAATTAATCAATAACTTAACTGAAATTAAAAAAATCATATTTAACCAACAAGTTGAATTAAACTAAAATATTTAAATTAAGAAATAGAAACAAAATTACAAATAATAGAATAAAATATTTAAATTTAAAATAATACAACAAAAATTTTAAATGCAAACAATAAAACAAAATATTTATTCATGTATTTGTTTTTACGTTCTCAAGTACTGAATGTGGAGCTCAAAGCTATACATAGTAAATTCTACGTTTTTTTTTCACAATTTAACGTGAAAATATCGATCTTACATTCGTTTCTCAAGTTGCTTTATTTTTTCTGATTTTCTCAAGTTCATCTAAACATATTATTTTATTGTTTTAAATTTAAATATTTTATTCTATTATTTGTAATTTTATATCTATTTTGTAATTTAAATATTTCTTTTTCAATTCAAATTGTTGGTTAAATATTTTTTTTAGTTTCAATTAAGTTGTTGATTAATTATGTATTTTAAGAATTAAATAAAATGAAAATAAAAAGGATTTCAACTCTTCAAAAAATAATAAAACATAAAATATGCAAAAAATATTAACAATAACATATACAAAATAATATTATTTTCAGTTTAAACAAAACATAAATATAGACAATTAATAACATAAAAAATTTTAAAAATAAAAATTTAAAACTCACACACACAAACAATTTTTTCCTCCATTTTTGTTTGTTTAAAACTCATTTACCTTGTCTCATGTCATTATCTTTTATAATTTAAGTTTAAATATATTTTTTATTTTTATAATTTATTTGCTTATTGACTTTAGTCCATGAAATTTGTTAATTTTTTTCCATTTAGTCCATGATGTTAAAAGTGACTAATGGAAGATGATGTGATTAATAGTAACATCAACAAATGGTGATGTTAATAAGTGTCACATAAAAAAAAATATCATGCATGAGTTTCATATTGATAGGTACTAAACAAAAAAAAGGAGTAAAATAAAACAAAAATTAGAATGACTAAAAGAAAAATAATGATATATTTGTGAGAAGAAAAAAATTAAATCTTAAAATAAATATTAATATAAAATAAATACTTAAATAGTAATGGTATATTTTTAGAATTACAAAAACCTAGCTTGGTTTGTTTTCTTGTTATAGACTAATTTTTAAGGTTTGATGTGCCTTGTTTGAATGTCTAACTTATTCTTAAAGGTTTTACATGGACATCAATAGGGACACATTTTATAGTAACACAATGTTAATTCACAATTGGAGCAATAAGGAGAAATTATTTTAAAAGTTTGGTTTAACCTAAAAGTCTAATTACACGACCTGCTCTGTTTGAAGGATTTATATATGATGGTGGCATGATTTGTTGATTTATGACAATCACACTCACACACACACACAAAAAAAAAAACACATAGAACCGATACCACATTGTCCTTCATCGAGTCATGCTTGACTTGTTTATAAAGTTAAAGGTCAATATTATCTAGTATATGTTATGGGCTACATTTTAGGGTTAACTTGACCATTTTAAAAGCCTAACTTAGTTTATCAAACAACTTGTCAAACGTTAGACCTTTAAATAAGACAAATAATATAAGTAAGTTTTCGAACTTGACAAACCTTCAAAGAGGTTAGACTAAGTTTTTATGTATGACTTAAGTATATTTTTCTTTCCTAATATGTCATTTTTTTTAGTCCTAATAAATTATATCATTTTATTTTTAGTTCTTGTAAGTGTTTTTAATTCTTGCAAATATATTTTTTTTAAATTCTAGTCCCACTAATGTGATGTCCATGACATAACCTTTTTTGTTGATATGATACTTGCTAACATCAACAACCATTAGTCACATTAGCCATTCTTAGTCATTTTTAATGATGAGACTAAATGTAAAAAAATAACAAATTTTAAAGACTTATTTGTTTAAGAAAAGAATTATATGAACTAAAAAAGAATAAATTATAGAAATGAAAAATATATTTAAACCTGTATTATCCAATAACTTTAAGTTTTAAATTCTTAAATCCATATCTTATCAAATTAAAAATACATAGCTATATAAAGCGACAGATTTTCAATTAACATGACCCAATCTTAAGACAAAAGTATAACTTATGCAGTTATGCTACTAACTCGTATTCTCTTCAATTGTATAAAAACATACATGCATGTATACATGAGGTATTTGAACTAAAATAAAACAACTGATATATACGAATGAAGAATATTGAATTCTTTTTTATATTAAGAAAAATCCAGCTCAATAAGACGAGAATAAACAGCTTGATTTATTTATTCCTACATCAAATACTTCATTATGCTTTCAACTCACGTATACGTGACTTCTAACCAACCACTAATATTTTGCCACCGTTATAATAGGTATACCCTTAATTATTAGTAGTATAATAATACCATATGGTACGTAGCTGCTAAACACACAAGAAGTGGTGCTGCCTTAGGTTTGTGCTGCAAAAATGGGACTCCTCAGAAACTTTGTCGTTGTTACTGTGATTGCACTCTCAGAGTTTCTGAGTATAGGAGCTGGGGAAACCAATTCCTCATCACAAACATGTGATTTTCAAGCCATATTCAACTTTGGTGACTCTAATTCAGATACTGGATGCATGTCAGCAGCATTTTACCCAGCGGCTTTGCCCTATGGTGAGACTTTTTTCAATGAGGCTGCTGGGAGAGCTTCTGATGGACGCCTTATCATAGATTTCATTGGTACACTTTTGTCATTTACATTATTTTTTTATTTGTTATTGAATTAGTTACAAATTTTATTATTTAATTTTTATTATTTTATAAATTTTACCACTTAAGTTTTATTTTAACAAATTTTATCATTTAAGTTTACAATTTTTGTACATTTTACCACCGTCAATGGAAAATGAATGATTTTGATTTTTGATATGGAATGTAATTATAATTGACATATAAAAATGACTTTTTATATAGGTTATAATCAAAACTATGTTATTTTTCTACATTAATTATCATTATAATTAATGTAAATAATTCTAGAAAAATAACTTTTTACATCATTTTGTAATCATGATAGCAAAATATAGAAAAATTGAAATTTTTCAAAATGTTAAAACTTGAATGATAAAATTTATAGAAAAAAATTGAGTGATAAAATTTAAGCCTTTGTTATTTTGGCAAATTACACTAACAATCTTTATGATTTCATCAAAATTGACACGATATACTCTTCTTGTTTTCCCTTAAAATAATTTAATGCATTATGTCAAAGTTTTAAAAATATATATATTACAAGATTGCATAGAGTCAAAATGAAAAAACATTGTGTAAATTTCGAAAAAAATACATGAAGTTTCAGTTTATTTTATTCTATTTATTTTATTAATAAGTAGTATGTTACACCTATCTGTTTAGTTTGAAAAAAAAAAGTAATTTTTATAAATAATCATTATAGTTTTATAATGCTTAAATATATTTTTCATTTATTCAGATATATCTTTTTTTTTTAAGTTTTTGTAAGAAAAAATCGTTTATGATTTTTATAATCTCCAAACCTTTCATTTTTTGTCATTGCCTTCAATCTCTTTTAATAAGCGCTTAGGGGATATGTTTGTTTTTTCATTGCCTTCGTTGTAAATCTAATGGTTCAACACAAAAGTAAGATTGACAAAATTACTTTTGACATCACCAACGTTTTCTCAAACACGCACTGCATTGTTACATATAGCATTATCGTGTACATATTTTGTAACGTGGCAGGCTTTAATACTCTGGCTTTTCTATTGATAAAGTTTAAATAATATGTTAATTTTGATTATTTATAAAAATAATAAATAAAATTTCTAAAACCAAACAGGCAGGCTTTAATTAATACTCTTGTTTTTATAATTTCTATTGATAAAGATTAGATCTTAGTGTTCTAGCTAGCCTTATACGTTGTTATAACACACTTAACTGAATAAAAATCTTGTTTATTATGTATACATATGAATTATGAATCTAAGACTATATATATAAACCAGTGTTTCCTTACAAGAAATTCAGGTAATTAACTAATTGAGTCGTTTACATATATATGCAGCCAAGCACCTTGGTTTGCCACTATTGAGTGCATACATGGACTCAATTGGATCAAGTTATAGCCATGGTGCAAACTTTGCTGCAGCATCATCAACGGTTAGGAGGCAAAACAAAACCTTCTTTGATGGTGGTAGTCCTTTCAGTCTTGAAATTCAGGTGGCACAGTTTATCCAATTTATGACACGCACCGCCAAGTTCTACAAACAAGGTTGTTGTTTTCAAAGGGTTACTTTAATTAAATATTACATGTAATGATCACAAATAATATTGATCATTACATTTTAACAAACACGTAAATGCAAATAATTAATTGGGTATTATATAAAAAAACTCCTAACTAGTACAACATGTTATTATGTTTATATGAGTGAAAACAATTTATTTAATGAGAAAATTTGCATTTGATTCTTACGGTGGATAAATTTTTTTCTGAAACTAATAATAATCACACATTGTGAATGAAATTAATCTATGATTCAATAGGTTAGAAGACATATATAATCTCTCAACAAATAATAAAAAAACTCGTAAATACACTGAAATAATGGGTTATGAATATCATGTCTTTGTTGATCTGTAAGATCATTCTATTAGTTTCTAACTTTTCATATATACCAAGAATTAGACTAGAAAAAAATTGTCTTTTTCTCACATTATTATGCTACCAATATGAAGGCTCCTGCTTTTGGGTTTAAGTAGGCATATAGCTAGCAAATTGGTTAAGTGGCATCTTGTGTGCCTTCGGAATCGATAACTATATGCATGCTCTTTTTTCTCTCTTTTTTTTACCTTTTAGTTCATTAGGGAAACAAAACTTTGATTAATCCCATAAAAAAAGTAAAATTTGACTAAAAATTATTTAATCAAAGATTGAATTTGAATAATATCCAAATGATCTAACTTTAACTTTAGCACATTAATCATTTATGTCTCATCACTTGGTTAATCATATGCATGTTTCACGTCATTTAAATATATTGATAGTAAGATTATATTCGTTAAGATATTTCAATTAACTTCTAACTTTTTTTACTGACTAAAAAACTCATTTGTTTATTCGGTAAACAATATTTTTTTAGGAGTTTCTCAATAATTTTTAACATTTTTTGAAATCCTACTTGATGTAACATTTTTTAAAATATTAGCTTCTATTTTTTTATATTTTGTGCTACTTTTATCATCGATATATTTATTTATTTATCTTATTATATTTTTAAAATAAATCATCATATTATTTTTTAGTCATTTTATATTTTCAGTTATTTTAACAGTTAATTTTACTAAACATTTCTAATTTAATAAGTTAGTTTTTTAACTTTCAACCACCAACTAACTTTTCCGCTAATTTTATTCATCATACTCTAATTATAATTTGTGTTTATTACACATATTGCTAGTCAGTTTCAGGGTATTATGATCAAATAATACCATATGCATATACTCTTCCATATTAGGACTATTCTTGTACGTGTTGAATATAATGTCATTGTGGATAAACTATACAAATTAAAAGGAACTCAAAACATACATAATAGTGGAAAAGGGCATTAGTCTCGCTAAAATGCCCGTTTAGCACCAATTTAACTTTTGATTTTTGGATCAGCGCTATACCACCCAATTCTATTGCTTTTGGCTAACTAGAACATCTTTAATGTTTTATGAGTTGTTTGAAATTAATCAACATTGTTTAATAAATCTTTACTATTGGAGCATATGACTTGATAATGTATTGTTTAAGTGAGTTGTTTATATAAACAACCATTGCTTAATTCATTCTTATCAATTAAAGAATTATTTTTTAATTACAAAATTTAATGAGACTCAAGTTAAACACTCACTCTAGTAACATTAGCATTGAAGTAAATTTTACGTAAAATTTTTATATTTGTGACATTATAGGGCTCATAAATTTTAGATAAGTAATTCATTTAAGATGCATTATAAATGCTCTTATTAGACCAAAGAATCATTTTCAGCATAGTACTTTCTCAAAAGTTTTCTTTTATAATAAATAACTTGACCATGAGTTGCTTAAATAATTAAGTAACGTTATTTAATTGATTCATACTAGTAAAAAAAATTGTCAGTCATACTAACAGTAAAATTAAGTTAATACTCACTTCAATAACATTAGTATTGCAATAAATTTAAAATTTATAAATCACTTTTCTTTTGTTTTAAAAATTTAGGTTAGTTGAATAGGGGTTACATCACTCATTTTATCCTAAGTTTCTATCTTCTCTTTTTATGATAAAAACAAATTGTGTTTGTCACTATTTGCAGGACAGGGAAATTCCTTTCCAAGGCCAGAGGACTTTGCGAAGGCCATCTACACATTCGACATTGGGCAAAATGACATTGCTGCTGCTCTTCAAAGAATGGGCCAGGAAAATACTGAAGCAGCCATCTCAGATATAGTGGACCAATTATCAAACCAACTTATAGTAAGTGATTCAATCCACCACAAATTGTCTCCTTTTTTTCTAGAGCAAATTAAATTCCACTGGCATTCATTAAGATTTTCTCAAATTACACAAAATATCTTTATCTTTTTTACCCCTGAACAAACCTTCTCTATTTGTTTCAAACATTACCCTGACACCGGTTTTAATTTATGTTACACACATCCCCTTAAAATTTTAAAAACATTACACTTGCGTATCATTGAAAGGGTAGAAAAAGAAAGAACATTTTCTGTAATTCGACAAAACTTCAAGGATTGTCAGTACAATTTGTTCTATTTTCTAAAATATCTATGTAATACATTAATAAATAAATTAAGATTGAATCGTTCATTCGGATATTATTCGAGTTTTATTCTTATCGAAAATAATTTTTTGTTATATTTTATTTACTTTTTGATTGAATTAGAGGATTAAGATTAAAAAAATACTAATAAATAAAAACACACATGTCAGTATTTATACACACAAGGAGCAAGGACATTCTGGATCCATAATACAGGCCCCATTGGGTGCTTGCCTGTGTCCATGCCCAAGCATATTGCCTACAATTATACTCCAGCAGAAGGATATCTTGACCAAAACGGCTGTGTCGTATATGCAAACGACGTGGCCAAGGAGTTCAATAGAAAGCTCAATGATACGGTGGTTAAACTAAGGACATTGTACCTTGATGCCTCCTTTGTGTATGTGGACATGTTCTCTGCCAAGTATCAGCTAATCAGTAATGCTAAGAAAGAAGGTAAGCTTCTTTGTTACACCAAATTATTTTATTGCCAAGACTAATGAAACCTAATCACCCATCTTTATTTCTTGTTATTTCTTACTCCTTAATATAAACATGACTTTTTAGCAGCTGCAACAACAATAATAATGAAAAATATTAATCTGAGATTAATATGAGTTTAATCCTTGTAATTTTTTTTATTAGTTTTCATGCTTATAAATTTTAAAAAGAACCCTGGTCACTGCATGTTGATCATGTGGTATATATTCAAAGGAAAAAAAGTCTTTTGACACTCAACATCAATCAATTGATATTTTGAGAGAAAATAGAAAAAAAATATTGATATAATAAATGATGTGATATGAAGAAAAAAATAAACAGAAATTAAGAATATTAGTATGATATTTGATATATAAAAGTGTTGATATATCAAAACTCATTTAATTTTTTTCCCGTATCACTAATAATAGTAAAGTTCATTTAAAAATTATAAATTGAAGAGAATCGAAATTAACAAAACAAATTAAGGGATTTAAAACCAAAATTAATGTAACATTTAAAAACTAGCTAAATCTATACTTAACTCTTTATTTTAGTATGTCTTTTTGTATATGAGAAATACAAAAGTGTACATAACTCTTCCCTCTAATTAATTGTTAAAATCTTCACTTGTAGGATTTGTTGACCCATCTGAAATCTGTTGTGGGTATCATGAGGGTGGCAATCACTTCTTCTGTGGGAATTACAATGCAACGGTTAATGGTACAGAAATTTATGCTGGTTCATGCAAATCTCCTTCTTCCCACATTAGCTGGGATGGCGTGCACTACACTGACGCAGCAAATAGCTGGATTGCCAATCGCATTGTCACTGGTTCATTCTCAAATCCACAGCTTCCCATTACACGTTCATGCTTGTTAGCATAATATAGACATAAGGCACAGGGAAAATGTTCTGCATAGCCAGGGGATTATTTACTTGATTTTTTATTTCACAACAACAATGTTCACGCGTAAGTTTTTTTTTTTTTAATACTTTTGGAAAATAAAGGTAGAGAGACAGCGTTTAAAGGGGTGGTTTTGTTATTTTATGGTTTTAAAAAAATGGTGTAATGAAAATAGAGTATAAAATTATTGTTTTGTTATTGTTATTGAGTTTTAAATAGTTTGATCCGTGAATTCTTTTTGTTTTAGTCAGTAACTATTTCATACTCGGGCAAAGGTGAAATTGAGTTGAATAGTATGTATAAAGATTTAAAAGTTTTTCAAAAATTATTTGCAAAAGTAATTAAATTTAAAATTAAAATAAGTTTGAAAGCTATGTTCAAAGACGAAATTATCAGTTAATGAAATAAGAATGTCAAAATGAGAACAAGAACACTTTCTCTTTACGAATTCACTCAATTTGAACTCTATGTCTCGATTACCTCAACTTGAGAACAGTTTTACTGATCAAAATTGATTATGTTCTTTTTTCCTATGTTACTTTTGACTTACAATTGAAAAAAAATTCTTTGCATTTGATCCTCAGAATTTTAGAAATACTAGATTTTAGTATTTTTTTTTAACTTTGTTTGCTTCTACAGTTAAATGTAACTCCATGATCATCCGAGTCAGAAATTTTGAAGTAATTTGACATGTCATGTAACTCATTAAAAAATTAAAAACAAAATTAAACTAACTAATTAAAAATTTTAATTTAATTAGAAAACAAGTAAAAGAAAAGTAATAAAAATAAAATGTTGGAAAATAACTTTAAGCTTACATTGACACACTTGATCACAAATAGTTATTTGTTTTTATTAAAACTATTTTTTTAACTCGACGACAACACCGTCATAATATGTGATTTTACATATATGTTTCTAAAATGTTTTTCTTTGCGAAAAAATTGTTCTATTTATTTAATACATTATTCAACTTCCTTTTAGCATGATCTTTAAGATTTTGTAATATCATAAAAAAATTGAAATAATAATATTATAATGTAATTGAAAATTACAAAGAAGTAAAACTTGAAGCCATATACGATAAAATGAAACAAAGTAACTTACTATGTTATGAAAACATTTGTTATTAATTTGTTAGCCAAAACTCCAATTAAATATTTATGAAAATTATGGGAATTGTTGTGATATGAGCCTCAAGGATAGGATTCTAATCAATGACACGATGGATCTCAAACTACTCCGATGGTGTGGCATCTGCAAAGACTTTCACACTTAAGTCAAAAATAATTTGAGGAATAATGAAAAAATGAGAGAAGTTATTCTAAATGTGAAAAACACGAGAAGAGGGGTTGAATTAATTTTGTATTCTAAAAAAAAAATACAAATCTTGTTTTCTTAAAACACTTTTCATCCTATGAATTTGATGAAGACAGATACTTAATTTCATAAAAACATTATTGTATCAAAATCTTTTAAAAAATGAGTTTAGATCAAATCACAATTCAAGGCTAGATACAACACAAATAATAGAACAAAATAAAAATACAAGTTTTAATACTAGTTTGTCTCAACCACTAAGATTATATTCAATTCTTAACAAATCCATCAAGTTTCACTATCAATCACAAGATACAAATATTCTTTTTACAAGCTACTTTTAACTTAACCCTTGTGGTCTTTAAACTAGTCTCTCCAAGCTAAAGCTCCAAGTATTTTTTTGCTACAAAGTCACTTTCGAGTTCAACAGCATATACTTAGTTTATGGAAAGGTGCTCAAATGACTATACAAATTTAAGCTCAGTCAAAACTTTCATGATTTGTAAGGTGTTTTGAGAGCTCAAAATAAACTTAAAAAACTTTACAAAGATTTTGAATGCTTGAGGAAGATTGCTCATTAAGTCTCTAACTTTTACACTTCAAATCTTCATATATTTATAGCCTTGATAAGAAGTATTTTTTTCTCTCAAAACGACCTTCTTCTTTATGCTTCATGTGCGTCTCTTGGACATCTCGGCGTCAAGCAAGCTTTCCTAAAAATTCACATCATCAGGTACATACTTAGTTCATTTAGCATACCATGCTATAATGGAGAGAATCCTTAACACATCTCATCTTCATGTACCTGAAAATTAAACATTTTCTTTGGAGAGTTCTTAGAGGATGCCTCCCTTCTAGAACCAACCTTTGTTCAAAAGGTATTCAATGACCTTCGAATTGTGATTTTTGCTCTACTCACTTTAAATTTGATTGGCACACTCTAATAGAATGCGAGATGACAAGGGAATTTTGTGAAACTGCTCACTTATGGCACTTGATATAACCAAAACTAACTCAAGTGGGGGTTTAAATGATCTTATTTTTTCTGTTTTGGATCAATGTCAACCATCGCTCCATCCAAGTTTTGTCACAACGATGTGTGCATTTGGAATAACCGTAATGACAAACTTTGGAGAAATCTGCAACAACCATGTCTAAGGCTCACCAATTCCTTCATCAATGGACAACAACTCAGAATTACAAAGCTCTAGTTCCAAACAACTCCAACAATGCCTCTTCGGATTGGATCGCTCCCCCTATGGAATTCTTGAAAAGCAATGTTGATGCAACTCTCTTCACCATCACAACTCCTTCTCTGCTGGCATTTGCATCCATGACAACCTTGATCACTTTATAGCAGCAAAGAAAATTCTAACCAATGGCTTGTTTAGACCTCCAGAAGCTAAAGCACTTGCATTGTATCATGCCATTTCTTGGACCATCGATCTTGGCCTCCCAAATATAATTTTTGAAACAGATTGCAAGTCCATTGTAGACCACATTTCCAATCCCAAACTAGGTTCTTCTTATCTGAATGTAATTATTAGAAAGTGTAGAACCAACTTATCTTTATCTCCAAAATCTAGGGTGAGTTTCTTAAGGAGGCAAGCAAATCTTGTAGTCCATAATTTAGCAAGGGAGACAAGAAGTTATGCTAGCATCCATGTGTTTGACCATGTTCTTTCTTTGACCATGTTCCTTCTTGTATTTCGGATTTGATAAGCAATGAAATGATATAACCTTCTTTCTTTCTCAAAAGACTAACTTTCTTAGTTAGCTTGATGTTTCTTTTCCTTATACTGAGATCGGATGGAGTATTTCACCCTATTCTCTTTCCACTCCATAGTATATGCGCTTGTAAATTAATTAAACATAAGGAAACAACTAAGAGTATAATTGATAGAAAAGTAATTAATCTGATGTTGAATTTTACAAATGACAGATAAATAAAAACAAAATTTCTCCAAAAATTCAACAATTAAAAAAGAAAAGAGGGAGTGTATACTTATAGGAATAGCTCAAGTAATCTGGCAGAATAATTAGTGTTAAATAATTGAATTCAAACACCAATAAAAAAAATAATTAAATTTAAATTTTAAAAAATGTTATACTCTAAATGCTTTCTTGAAACTGAGATTAGTTGGTGTTAAATAATTAAATTTAAATTTAACATTTTTAATTGTTTAATTTTTTTTATAAATGCTTTTTTGAAATTTAAAGTTTTAAAAAATGTTATAAATGCTTTCTTGAAATTCAAAATAGTTGATGTTAAATAATTAAATTCAAATGTACAAAATTTAATTATTTAAGAATGTTAAGAATATTTTCTTAAAATTTTAAACTTTTAAAAATATTAGAAATAATTTTGTGAAAATGAAAAATAGTCAAAATTAAATTAGTATTTTTAAATTTAATATTTTTAATTATTTAAATTTTGTTATAAACGATTTTTTGAAATTAAAAAATTTATTATTTATTAATTCATAATATTTTTACTAATCATTAATGATTTTATGAATAAAATTTATAATAGATGACTAATTTATTGGGTTATTGACAATTTGTGGGAGTTGATGAGTGCAATTCTTAATAGTCTTTTATCTACATGTATCTTTTAAAAATAAAGTACTAATTATTTAATAATTAATTTATATTATTTAATATATATTTTTTGATACATAATATTATTTAATATATGAAAAGACATTAGTTTTTCAAATAATTTATATTTTCAATTATTATAAAAATATTAAATATTAATCTCACACAAAATAATTTGTTGATGTATCACATCACATCAAATTTGACACAAATGAATAAGATAATTGATTATATTATTTTGACACATAATTATTTAAAGATGTACTGCTAAATTTATATTATTTTTTTATTATTTAAATTTTTTTTTCAATATTTTTAGTAGATGATAATTAACAGTCTCCTTAAAAATGGATTTAATAAAATAATATATAAGTTCTTTTAATTAAAATAATTTCTTATCTTGTTCATACATGCAATTTAACTCGTCTTTGAAAATTTCATAAGTTTAAGAATGCAAAAATTGTGATATAAAAATTTATAGCTATATTAGAAAATAAATATATTTAATTATCTTCTATTTTTTATTAATGAATAAATTCATATCTAAGTAATATATCATTATTCTATAGTAGTAAATTGGGTTCTTTATTGCAAAAAATTTAGTTGATTTTATACTTTTTTTTAGTAGTATAAAAAATTAATAAAATTGTTAATACTTTTTTACATGCAAAAAAAAAAAAAAAGACTTCCTCCACAATTTACTTGTTCATCACAAGGGTCCACTATCTAATTATACATCAATATCAACGCGGCATTGGATTATTTGAGTTATATAATAATAAATCACATTATAAAAAGTGCGATCTGGAAAGTCGAAACTCGAAAGAGCTCAAAAGTTTGAATTCATGACCGACTGACTTCTTTGAAGACTCTTGAGTGGGGTCCATGTCCTTACATCCATTAAACATATCACGTGTTAAGTCTCTGCAATTATATCGCTGACACCCCTTAATTTTCCAATATTATCGCCGTTTCTATAGAAATTAATTCCCAAACTTTTTACAATGCTGATTGTGACGCCATACAAATTTTAATCAAAACAATACCCTATACTAATGGAGAAAAACTGTCTTTATCAACTAATATACCATGTATGTATAATTTAGGCAAATTATACCTTTTGCACATTCTCTTAAAACATTTCTGCAAATAGATATTGTAAGATAGGTAAATTACAACTTATAATGATAATAAGATTTTCTTGCATCTCTTTTCCTCTAAGATTCTAAATTAATCACTCTTAGAACATTTTTTTCCATAAAAATTTAACACAATATCAAGAATTTAAGAACTTATTATAAACTGCTCAACCAATAAAAAAATTTTCCAATGAAAATAATTTTACTTGAAACAAATATTATTGATATGAATAATAAAAGAATTTCTTTAAATATTTAATGCAGATTTAACATTCAAATTTAAAATCTTTAATTAAATTGAAATAAGCTGAAGACAAGTTACCAATGTCAGTAAATAAATAAAAAATGTATAAAACTAACATTTCTCTTAATTTTTTTCAAAAAAATTGTTCATGTGACAATTAATGGCGGCGAGTTACTAAACTTGTGCAGCTGTATCAGATTACAGCATATGTACTTAAGTGACAACTGTAAGCACAGAACATGGCTCTAAAAATATCTGCTCCATTACACGCGATTTGCCCAAAGATAAGGATTCTATGTCCTTTTGGCTTCTGGGGTATCTTTATAGCAACTTTGTACTTTTTTTTAACTATAATATTTATAGGAAATTTTCTTTGTAGAACATGATAAATCTTTTCTCATAAATCTTGAATGTATAAAAGATGAATGTTTTTCTCTTAAGATTCCTTTTATATCTAAAAATTAATTAAAATTTAAATCTTAAATCATGTGATTAAAAGACATAATTTGTTACTCTTAGTAATTTTGTGCTTTTGGTTCTCTCTATATAAGGGTGCTCCAACCTTAGCTAGAAGTGCGCATTTTGTGAAAAAAAATAAAAAATGGGGATAGGGGTACTATTTGTTGGGTTTTTCTTGCTATCTTGTGTTGTGTGTGTGAAGGGTGTGGAGCCAAAAGCCTCACCCACTTGTACATTTCCGGCAGTTTACAACTTTGGGGACTCAAACTCAGACACTGGAGGCATATCAGCTTCATTTGTGCCAATTCCTGCACCTTATGGCGAGGGCTTCTTTCACAAGCCTTCTGGAAGGGACTGTGATGGCCGTCTCATTGTAGATTTCATAGGTAATAATGAATCAACTTTGATGCACCCTTATCTCTTTTCTCAGTTTCTTTTCTTACATTGTTTCCAATTTTGCATTTTACAACTTAGATACAATTTTAACTGTGTGTGTGTGTGTGAGTGTCAAACGTGAAAAGTACTTTTTTTTATGATTTTAACTCAACTTTGCTATTTATAATCTACTATGCAGCTGAGAAGCTAAACTTGCCATACTTAAGTGCTTATCTGAATTCCCTTGGAACCAATTACCGGCATGGGGCAAATTTTGCCACTGGGGGATCCACCATTAGGAAGCAGAATGAAACCATATTTCAATATGGAATAAGTCCTTTCTCTCTTGACATTCAGATTGTGCAATTTAACCAGTTTAAAGCACGCACCAAACAACTCTATGAAGAAGGTAATGAATGGTATTGCCTGGAAATTGTTATAGTTCAACAAACTGAAATCTTGTTATGTTAGTAGTACTACTTTGTTGTTCATTTGCTTTTTGTTGGTCTTTGTTGAAAATTTAGCCAAGGCCCCACATGAAAAGAGCAAGCTTCCAGTGCCTGAGGAGTTCTCTAAGGCTCTCTACACATTTGACATTGGCCAAAATGATCTCTCTGTTGGGTTTAGAAAGATGAATTTTGACCAAATACGTGAATCCATGCCAGATATTCTCAACCAGTTAGCCAATGCAGTCAAAGTAAGTAGCCACTTGCAAAGTTGCAATAGGTTTCTGCTTAAGAACTAGTAATTGAGTATATTGCAACACTGAATGAATTATGGATAACATAACATGTTCATTCTTGACTAATAAGACCTTCTTTTGTTTAAATTTTCCATAAGCACTTATAAAAGAAGAAAATAACAAGATAAAGTGAATTGAACTTTGTAGGTTAAAATCAACTTATGCATTGAACTTTTATAGAAGTTCTTGTATTTAACTTCTCCAAAAGTCCAAAAAAAAAAAAAAACCTCTCCAAAAGTTGAGATGCATATGTTGATTTTAGCTAGTAAAAATTGCTTAGTTCATTTTATCTTCTTAGAAAAGTTTATTCAAAGAGGTTCTTATTGGAAAAAAGAGTCTAAAGTAAATATGTTTAATGAGGCAGAATATATACCAACAAGGAGGGAGATACTTCTGGATACACAACACTAGCCCCTTTGGCTGCATGCCAGTGCAACTATTTTACAAGCACAATATACCAGAAGGCTATCTTGACCAATATGGATGTGTGAAGGATCAAAATGTGATGGCTACAGAATTCAACAAGCAGCTTAAGGATCGAGTCATCAAATTGAGGACAGAGCTCCCAGAAGCTGCAATTACTTATGTAGATGTATATGCTGCAAAGTATGCACTAATTAGTAATACCAAAAAAGAAGGTAATTTGTTCATTATTGACTTGATTCTGTTAATCCTTGGTGCCTTTCACCTAAAACTAAGCACAATGTTTCCTATGACTTTAAGGTAGGTGTTTCTTAAAATATACAAGAAAATCCTCATATCAATCACTTAAATCCTACAAGCATTTTCAAACACTCATTGATACTTTAATTCTAACCTTTTAAACACCCATTGATACTTTAGACTGTAGTCCTAACTATTTTAAACAGTCACTTAGTCCTGACAAACAAAAGAAGTGACTTTTGTCAAAGTTAGGGACTAAAGTGAATCCACCCTTACAATCTCAGATTGTCTTTTCTTCAAAATCTTAATTTGTGTTAATCACTAGAAAAGTTGGTTTTTTTTGCAGAGAGAATGTAATGAAAAAGGAACATTGGCAATGATTTTTCTAGTGTGGTAATCATTTTAGGCAAATCTATTCAGGATCTTGTTAATTAGTGCTCTAAGAACAAGGATACTGGTTAAGAAATTCAAAAAGGGAAAAAAATATTTTATTGAAAATCTATTTTTTGTATTTTTTTCCTTTTAAAATCTCAATTTATGGCAATCACTAGAAAAGTTGGCTGCTTTTGGAGAGATTATATAATATAATATAATGAAAAAGGAACATTGGCAATGATTCATGAACTATTTCTGATTTTCAGGATTTGTGGATCCAATGAAGATTTGTTGTGGGTATCATGTGAATGACACACACATTTGGTGTGGGAATTTAGGGACTGATAACGGGAAGGACGTGTTTGGTTCTGCTTGTGAGAACCCTTCACAGTATATAAGTTGGGACAGTGTTCATTATGCTGAGGCTGCAAACCATTGGGTTGCAAATCGTATACTCAATGGCTCTTACACTGACCCACCGACACCCATCACCCAAGCATGTTACAGGCATTAAGCATCATAGTCAGAAAATCATTTCTGATTGGACATTAATTCCTAAAGGAACTTATATATCAGAAATTGTAGTATTGCTTGAGACTTTTATTTATTCCTGTGCTAGATGAGAACCACTAGTTTGGTGCTCCTTGAATGTTCCAATACACATCATTCGGGAGATAGGCAAATTCATTGGCCAATTAATTGGTGCTTTTCAAACATTGGTTGCAACCAACTATTTAAAATTTGATGCATTCTTGGCCTTAACTTTAAAAGCATTTCATTTCTCAACACGTGCTTGTTCTCGAAAGTTTATATTGTGCATTTGATCAGATTAATTTATTACATGTTACTTCCATCTCTAAATTCAGTTGGGTCTCCAAATATGTACTGTATTTATGTACCCAAAAAAATGTACTTTATTTGAACAAGAGTCCCAAGTTCAGAGTAATGGATAATGATCTGGATTTTTTATTATGCATCAATGATATACTTATACGAATTCAATCGTCTTTAAATATCTATTGTATTTGAACATGGGTCCAGGTTCTGTATAATGACTAATTACTATTTGTGAGCTGGAATTTTATGTTATTCTTGAATCAAATTAAATTTATTAGTAGTTGCTTCTGTAAATTTGAATGTATCTCTAAATATATATCATAGATTTAAATGTTTTTTATTCTCATATAGAATAAATTTATTTTTGTTCTTCTAATTTTTATTTTGTTAATTTTAATATTTATAGATTTAAAAATAATATCCGTCTACTTAATGATGATACAATATACATCTATTTATGTCATCTTATTTAAAAGTAACATGTGACGCGATATGTTTCAGCATAAATTATATTATCTACAAGGTTAATAGGCCCTCTGTTTTTAGTCTTGTTTGATAGCTATTGTTTGATACACCAAAATAGTCTTACGTTTAGGAATCCAGTTTAAGGATAATTTAAAAATACATGTCCAAGATGTATAGTGGCATGTAGTAAAGAAAATGTAATTTCCTTAGCAATCCATTGTTGTCTAGAAGGGAACTATGAAGATTGAAGATAAATGTTAGATAAAATCCATCAAATTCGTGCTGATAGAATGTACGTATAGTATGGACTTTTTATCAAGGCATAGCAAATTTCCTCATTAACTCTAATTCCACAACGAAAGCACAGGAAGGACCACAATGTCTAGCTACTACATAAACCCATACCCATATATCCTTTGTCACGATTCCAAAAGTGTACAAAGAAATAAAATGCTTGATAACTAGATAAAAGACTGTTTTCAATGCTACTCTGAGAAATTATTAGGTAAACACACATCCAACACATCATTCTTAGACACAATCACAACCAATAAGAATTTTATAACTAATAAAATAAAATAAATAAAGATAAATAATCATTTTTGTCCCTAAATGTATAAAACGGTGACAAATTGATACCTAAAAAATGCAAATTCAAATTTTAATTTTTAATAGAAAAAAGTGCACCAATTTCATCCATCCGTTAACATCTGACCGTTACTGTTAATGAGAAAATAATTATTTACCCAAAATATAATTTAATTTTCATCTTTCCTCTTTTTTAATAGTTGCAAGCATAATATTACAATAAGCACTTAAAAAATGGGAAAACAAACATAAGTTATAACAAACATAAGTACAATATTGATTAGGAAAGCAAATATAAATTAGAACAAACATAATAATAAACACAATATTGATTAATAAGCATAATATATTTATTGCTCTGAAATTTCTATTATGATGGTACTTTTTCCAAAATATGTGTGTCAAACAAAAATACACAGTCATTAAATTAATTCTTACAAAAAAAATAAGACCCAACTTAATTTTATCACAATAAAAATTTCAGAGCAACAAATAGATTATGTTTATTAATCAATATTATATTTGTTCAAAGATATGTTAAATTTAAATTCTACACATTTAAGAACAAAAAATAACTATTTACCATTATAATTTACTACATATCTTGACTATAACAACAATTAGATTAATAAGAAATTTTTATCAGTTTTTAAAACGTTAAATGCTGATTTTCATAAGTAATAGAGACTAGGGGCAAGTACGACAAAGTTGTGAGAAACTAACCTGGGATATTTATCATTTCTAGGTAACGTGAAATTGAACTTCGTGTCATTCTTACATGTTCGAAATTGGGTTGCAATGTCATTCTTACAAACCACATCACACGGAGCATATTACACAAGTGGCACATATGCAATGGTCTAGTTTCTGCTTTATACACAACTATAATAAATAGCTTATACTCAAACTCATTGGCGATGTCCTTCTGGAAGAGGAACCACTTTGCGGAATGGCACTGTCCTTTGAGGTAAAGATCCATCTTCCTCATCATCATCAAATTCCAACACATAACTGTTCCAATCACTTTCAGAGTTAACAACCATAGAACAGAACAGTTGAAGAAAAAGAAGAAGAAGAAAAAAACACAAAGGGTCCAGTTCCAAAAGCACAGTTATCTCTTTTGTTGTTTTACTTTACACCAATCCTGATACATGCTCCAACCCATTTATTAACACCTTAATGAATTCTGGCAGACTAGAGCAATAGTTGGAAGATTCTAACATCCCAAGTAAAAGCGGCATCAACAAAAAATGATGTGCAAAAACTCATCATATTATTTCCAATGAACTCAAAAACTTGCATTATCCTATTTATACCCTACTTCAATTGTCTTTATTATGCTACTTTGAATTTGGAGTGTGGACAGCACAATTTGAGGGAAGGCCTAGCTCATTGTACTTCCATAAATTTTTATAGAGAGATGTTAAATCCTATTTAAATATCAACCAAATAACTGGCTACCAAGGAGGTCTAGCTTAGTTAGTTGAGTAGTCCTGGTATTGTCTTCAAATCCTATGGATAAAAAAGACCAAATAATTGGCTTGTACATTCAATAGCATTTGAAATTTCAGAAAGAATGATGACATTAGGGACAGTTATAACAGTTATTGGCAGAAATTAGGAGCAGTTACATGTTATTGTTTTATAAAGAAGAGGAGGCAGCTCATTTATTTTTTAGCAGTCATAAAATTCTACTGCTACGGTGGGAATCATTGTCTTGGATAAACAAGGTCAGGGTTTTTCCGCATAATCATTCTGTAGCAGCAGGAAGTATTAGATTGCAGCGATGGCTCATCGGGTGGATTTTCCTAACTTGGTGTGTCTGGCACCCCAGGAAAAGGTTGGTCTTCTCAAATGACAGCCTAAATATTAACAAGCTGATGGAGGACGCTATTATCTTCTGCTGGACTTGGCTGAGAAACCTCCAAAAAAGATTTGACATGCCTTTCCACTATTGGTCCAGTAACATCAGCGAGGGAGTTGTTAACAGGGGAAATTAGGATTAGAGGCTGGGAGGATTTACGAAATCTCCAGTCAGATTTTTGGTTCCTTAATTCATGCTTATTAGTTTGTATTATGGAACCATACCTCTGTATGGGAGAGTAATGAGTTGTATATGTAATAGTACCCCCTGTACTGCTTTATCATATTAATATATTCTATTATTTTTGCTGATAAAAAAAATTATTGTTTATGAGGTTCAATTATGTATTTTAGGATAAGTTATTTTATGTATGGTCTGATGGAAGGTAGTTATTATGTTTTGTAGGGGAAGTTATCATGTAAAATTTATAAAGAAAATATCTAAGGAAGGAGTGGCATGAAGAGGAGAGTTTTTGGAAGTTCTTTGGACAGAATTGTTCTTTATAGGAGTCCGTCGTTAAAAATCTGGGACAGCTTCTGGTGTAATTTTCTATTCATTTAGTGTGCTTAAATTTCAGTATTCTATCAAATAATAAAAGGAAACAAATTGTGCATTTAATTGATTTTAAAATTCGACCCCCTCTTTGACATTAATGTTCTATTTAGATTAACCAAGAGAGTTTAACTAAGTTAATTGAACAAGTGTGAGTATTGTAAATCCCTGATACCGTGTTCAATTCCTAAAGATAAAGGAGTGGTGTGAAGAGGAGAGTTTTTGGAAGTTCTTTGAACAGAGTTATTCTTTATAGGAGTCCGTCGTTAAAAATCTGGGACAGCTTGTGGTGTAATTTTCTATTCATTTAGTGTGCCTAAATTTCTGTGTTCTATCAAAGAATAAAAGGAAACAAATTGTGAATTTAATAGATTTTAAAATTCGACCCCCCCCCCCCCCCCCCCCCTCTTTGACATTAATGTTCTATTTAGATTAACCAAGGAGTTTAACTAGGTTGGTTCAACAGGTGTGTAAGTGTGAGTAGTGTAAATTCCGGTACTGTGTTCAATTCTAATAGACAAAAAAAATGTTTTTATTTAGATTAGAAGTGAATTAGGGAGGAATGAAACACGGAAATAAAAAGGGTAGATGTAACCAAAAAAAATGATAGAAGAAAGTATAATAGGAAAAAAGTGCTGTTTGGATATAAGAAAATAAGGAAAGAAGTATAGAAATTTCCTTTTGCTTATTTGGATGAGTGGGTGTGTGAAAATAAATAAATAAACTATATACAAAAATTTTATAACAACTTAAAATTTACTATTATCTTTTCTTAACATAAAAATGATTTATTATTTATTTACTTTTCTATGTTACAAAAAATCTATTTAAAATTTAAGAAAACAAAAACAAAATTAACTTCCCTCCCCTTTATTTCCATTAAACCAAAGGTTTAGAAAGTAAAAACAAATCATGATGCCATTTGATTTTCTGTGGCTGTGATTAATAATATTTAGAACTAAGCAAGCATTCCCATGGAGCCTTAACAGAGTATACTTACTCCTCGGTCTTCCTCTGCACAATTGCGAAATGTTGGAGAATAACCCAGAACATGAAAAATAATATTGGTCAGTATTAAGTCATAGTCACAAAAGTTATACTAACTAGCAAGGATTCACATACTACAAATTAATAAGTCAGAGAATCAAGAAGTAATTTCACTCTACTAAGGAAAATGAGAGAATTATTACTCTGCGAGGGCCTTGAACAACTGTTGCTTTATAAAGTGCAGTAGTTCCTGGATAGACCGCCAAAACATGTTTTCCAGGAGGGAAATCAAGAGCGCTAGAAGGATCATTACTCTTGGGGAAAGGAATGATATTTGCCATGGGAAGCTTGTATTGTCTGTGAATGCAGCAGGAGAAACCAATGAAAATAAACATGTCATTCAAATGCAGTAACAATGCAAGACATGTGGAAAGAAATTCCCATGTAAGTTTAAAGTAGCACCTCAAGCAAATCAAGTACATGGCATGAGCATTCTAGATAATTTAAACATGACAAATTTCCTAATAGGTTAGGTTACCTTTGGCCACTGCTTTCTTCATCATCGCCTGGTTCCTCATCCAGTACTTCAAATCTGTAAAATCATGTTACAGGAGAACAAATAAAATAATGAAAAGGACAATTACAAAAGATCAATGTCATAATGGGTACTATTCTTTCTGTCAATGATTACAAACCATACACAAGCAACAGTATAAGTTGTAAAGCAAAAAATCTGAGCTATACATACAGTTTAAAGTTGGTCAAATGACAAACTCATTTAGTTAGGTAAAGACACAGTCAAGCAGATTCAATCCAAACAAGGAGCTTGTGGTCGACCTAAGCAAGGCAAGCATGTCAAATTTACCCACCAGACCAGATATGAGTGGTAGTAACCTAGTATATAATATATTAAATACTTGACTTAACACTCTTTTTTCCTTTATGAAAAAATAACCTTATTGCATCACTAGCAAGTGTATTTCCAAGTCATAAAGCAGGACAAGCTTGTCATTAAGATAGAATAGGCTAAACATACACTTGTTAGAACTCGACTCACAATATAATACCCTTCATTATAGTTTACGTCTTTAAGGCATGAATGTGGTATAACCTTTTCTTGAAAAATACAACAACAACAACGCCTTATCCCACTAGGTGGGGTCGGCTACATGGATCAACTTCCGCCATAATGTTCTATCAAGTACCATACTTCTATCCAAACCATTAATATAACCTTTTCTTGAAAAATAAATAGGCATAATTGCACTAAATACTCTTAATGCTTATTACACCCAAAATCCCTCTCATATGGGAAATTACTGCCCTTTACTTTATGTAATGTTCTCACACCCCTACACCCTTGGTTGCATAAGAAATTACAGATACCTCCCCTACTTTCTGTACAAACCTTACACAAAGTCGCCTGGTAGATATTATAAAACATGCAATTCCCCAAACAAAAATGGTGTTAGTGTAACAAGCAATAACAATAGAGGAGTTGAATAATTAGCACCTATGAAGCACGGACTTCGACACCAATGCCGCGACACGACTAAATTCTAAAACATAAGACACGGGGACACGCATATATATATATATATATATATATATATAAGCATCAAAAAATTATATTAAGTAACACCATTATCATTCAAAAGAAAAATTCACAAGGCAAAACTTTGTCTCTTTAAAAAATAATCTAAAAACAAACTTGCTAATATATTTAATAGAGTCTCACCTAAAAAAGTACCAAGATAAATCATCATAATTGAAAACATAAATAAAAGACAGGTAATCATAAATCATCACAATTTCTAGTTCTGGTTCATCAAGGGATAAATTAGTAACTTCAAAAATTTCATTCTCATCAAGTGATCCAAACAGTAGCAGTAACAAACTCAAACCAATGAAGATGTACGTGAATGAAGGAGTGACACGACCGACATGGAGAGGAAGCGTTGTTATTCTAATTTAATTTAATCTAAATTCTAATATGTTATTATAATTTAAAATATAATGTTGTATCTTTAAGATTTTTAAAAATAAATAGGAAGCATAAACTACGTGAAGAGGAAATAATAAAAAATCTAATCTATTATTACAATTTAAAATCTAAGCTTTTATCTTTTAAGATTTAAAAAAATATGATTTTGAAAAAAAAAATAACAAAAGTCTTGTCGTGTCTGTTGGCTTCCCATGTGCAGAATCGTGTCGAAAATTTAAAAGAAAAAAATGGACACGGCAAATGCGTGTCTGACATGTGTCCGGTGTGTGTCCGGCACGTGTCCATGTCGTCGGCATGTCGAAAACAGAAACACCACTGTTTGGGACCATGTCGGTACTTCACAGATTAGCACCAACTTAATTAATTAATTAATTTATTACATAATACTATACAAATGAAAGAACACATTCTATTGATAGCTTGAACTCAATACATGACTATTTAATTACAAAATGTATACTTACTCCTTTGATTCCTTATCAAAATGAATCACTTTTACGACAAACCACTCGTCCTTATCAGCATTTCGTGGTGTGACCCTAGCCGCTACCTGAGAAGTGACAAGAAACTAACTTAATGGAATAGAACTCAAGATTCTTCATGTAATAATATTAGAAAATAGTTTCATGAAATGCACATCGAGAGAAAAGAGAGAGCTATGTCTGTGAAAATGTTATTGATGCATAACCATGTAAGAGGTTCTCATGTTTATATATAGAACCTGTTAGATCTCAGTTTTATTAACTACCAAATGAATAACCATAATTATAAATGAATAACAGCTCAATTAACTAACTATAACTGAATTTCTAACAGTTGTAAGCTTTAAATGAAGCAACAGAAGCAGTTTAACCCGCACAAGCTTATCAGAGGCAATGTACAGCACATATGTGCAGTATAATGTGACAAAGATAAAAAACCGTATTGATAAAAAGCGATAAAGAATTCTATTTTACTGATTTGTATTCATCAAACTTGAGTACAAATGCATACCTGTTCGCCTTTAAGACTGGCACAAGCCTCAAGTTGACTTCGCATATTAGGAGTTAGCCTTGAAATGTCTGACTCAGTCTTCACTCGTTTCCTTTTCTGCTCATTACCTTCTGTAACACAAGTACTGTCAGCCACACAAGGTATATAAAAAATGGCATCTCAAAGGAAATGAAATCATAATAATAACAAATAGCGTAAAAATTATTTGTTTCAACCAAAATACTCCATAAACCATTCCACATTGTATGTATTTTAGTTCTCATGTTTGCATAGCTCCACGTCATCAACTGAATGTTGTACAAAAACATTACCACATTGTTGGGGAAGCAATAAATCACCATGAACTAGCTGGGGGAATAACAACAGGATGCAAAAGCACTCTTGCTAATGAGTTATAAGTTTTGGCTGATCAGCACCTCCAAATCAAGATTTCCATATATATACCCAGCACTAATTTCCATTCTCCTTCCACCATATAGGTAGAGAAGGAACGAATGTAAATATAAATGAGTCAATTAAAACATAATTTTAAGTTTTACTTAAAATTACACATTAACATGCCCTCCCTCCCCCTTTTTCTTCTTCATGTAGCTGGACTATACAAGATTGACCAACATGGCAGCAGAGATGTCAACTATATTGATGAGTATCCAAAGCAGTAGACTTTACCTTTTCCTGGAAAAGAAAAAAATGGAGGCAGAGAAAAAATCTTAAACAAACAAAAACTTGCAACATCCTCTAATAATTCAATGGAAATTTGGCATGTAGTTGTCACAAAGATTGTCAGACATATTTATTTGCTTCCTACTTTCCTTCCCCCAAAAAAGAACTCTAATGCTTTAGATACTTGCTTTGGTTCTACATTGTTGGTCAAGCATACCTAGTCACTTTGGTTAATACATATAACACATAAGAAGGAAATATTAAGAGAGCGACATACTAAAAGATTCTGATCTGTTGATAGTATTTATTTTATGGATGAATACCAAATGTATAAGCTTAAGTAAAGAGGCAATAAGGTTTAAGTGAAAGACAAACATATTTGCCACAGATTTGAGACAAACCTATTCTTCTTCGTGTTTGCCCTTGTGGACCCGTAGGCAGTAGGGCATCAATTTGGTTTATCAGTAAGTTGGAAATACTGCAACCAAAATTAATATCAAGAATCATATGCTATAGAATGCCTAGCCTGGACAGAGTATATCAAGCTACTCTAATGTCAAAATCCATGGCTATGATTTTCAGCATATTAGAAAATAAAATGCAATCATATAAAATGCTTCATAGCTAAAGACAGATTAAACATACCTTGCTTCACTTTCTGAAAGATCTTTTGCTTGAGTGTACAAAAATTTCAGCCTAGCCAATGAGTTATCCCCAGGCTTCTCAACTACTTCAGGAGCTGCAACAAAATGACAAAAAACTATCATCAACAAAATACAGAGACATGAATAGAGAATATAAGAATAACTGAGCATCAGATCATGTTTCCCAGATATGGAAACAAGTAGAACCATTCCGATCTAGCAAGTACTAAGAGTCTTTGGCTTTGTCAAATTAGAGCTTAGTCCATGGTTCCCATTGACTGACTAACTCAAATCTTAATATTTCAATTTTCAAGTTCCATATCCAAAAGTATGAAAACTATAGCAAAATGAGATTTAATTTCAACTAATAATGTTTAGTCTGCCATTTTGTTAATTTCACTAAAATCACAGAAGTGTCGCGAACAAACAATCCCAAAAATTTAAGTTGGTTGTTAGACAAAGATACATGAATGGTTTTATATCATATCTCATACAAATTCCCTCACCCGAGAGCCTTCAGCCTTTAAGTGTGCATAAAGCACTAACCCACCTACCTAGTGCTAAAATTCAACTTTTTATTAGAATGGGGGAGACAAGGATCAAATTGTGGAATGGAGGAGGCTCTTATACCACATCATGAACCAACAAATCCAAAAGCTTAAGTTGTTAGGTAAATACACGAGTAATTTTACACTACATCTCAAACTGAAAGAATTGTTTGTTTCCTTAATTTGATAATTTTTCAATAACACTTTTTCAAAGTTGACCAAATCAACATATACTTTCTGCTACAATTTAGGTATTTGATAAATTACACTTTTAAGCCAAGGTAGTTCACAAACAAAAGAAAACACTAAATACATGAGAAATATGCATATCAAATAAATATTGATTATTGAAGACCCAAAAATACAAACAACAATAGCAACAAAAGTCTTATCCCACTAGGTGAGGTTGTAACATGGATCACATGACACTATTAGGCGGCTTGGTTAAAACCAAATTCTCAGATATTATTCACCATGAGATCCCTTTAACAATTTCCTCTAAGGTCTTTCTTCGTCTAACCCCGCCCCTTTTCACAGGACTAGAAACCATGCAATCTATTCTTCTAACTAGTACTTCTTTGCCTTTCACAATTTATGACTTTATTCATTAACCACAAAAAAAGCAAAAAACACTACCTTTCAACAATATGCATATTGGAAAGAATGAGGATAGACTTTTGTGCATAACTAGGAACTAGGATTATGACACAGTGCTCAATAAAGATCAATCTCCAATGCTCAAGTATCTTCTTACCATTAGGGTTTTACAATACATCACTAACATTTGTGGATTATGTTAATATTGACCCTTTAAAAATATATTTCAATGTGCTTAGAATGACCACTATTGTGTTTGACATTGAGTACACTCGCATGATTTAATTATACATGATTTTATTTTGAAGAAAGGTATCTGAATGTTTTCAAATATTTGGGTGACTTAAAGCCCATCTATTAAAAATCACCTACTATTATTGAATGTAAAAGATTTTAATTTGGAAAATTAGCAACTAAGAATATAGCCCAGTTATAATATATTAGCTATGACTTTTTAGCAGAATTGTTTGCCTGCTGAGTAAAGATCTCTGAATATAGAAAAATATTATGATTCATGGAAAGTAACTCACTTTTAAAAAAAACAATTGTTAGAAGCTTAATCCCTCGTGCCATCATCGTTGCAATGCTTAACAAAATAAACCAAGAAATAGGCATATGCACTGAGGGAAAACGTTGTAATTATAAAACTAAGGTTTTACTTTATTGCCAAACTCTAACCCGGCTAAAGCTGTCAACTTTTAACAGGCTTATGAGCATGAAATATTCCATTTCAAGTTTGGCCAAGCTGGACATGCATATTAGTAATCAACACACTACAATATCCAAGTCTATGTCATTCAGAGCAAAGTCTTTTTTAAATGTTTCTCATAGTATTTTCTCTTCTGAACTCAAACCACAATCCACATGCCCTTTAAATTGCTTTAGAGCTCCCCTTCAACCTCAGATGCAAATCCAGGCCATGAAACTGAAGCCTGGATTCTGCTGAGCCATCTCAGATCCCAGACCAACCTGAGGTCTGGACACAATTTCTAGAAGCTTCAGTGAATCATGCTCAACACCTCGAATCCTGCAAATACTCGAACCGTCATGGATAACCAAGGATGCAATATTTTCTCCAATACCCTTACTTTGTATCAAAACTAACTTACGCATGGGAGCGGCATTTCAGTTCCCTTCCCTATCCCTCTGCTCAGCCACCATCAAGCTCCATTACACAAATGCATAAAAGCACCTTAAAAGCAGTGTTCCACTTGAAATTCAGGTTTTCGTAGCAATCATTTTTCTTAGTTATTCTTCTATACTTTTAAAGAGGCCGCTAACTTCCATTTGATCCATTTTTCCTCACTAGCACTTCTATCGATGTTCTTCACACTTGTCAAAACCAAACTACCTTGAGCAAGTTTCTATCATATTTTTCACACCATTTTCTCTCATTCACTTCCCTTTCCAATATTTCTATCTTATAAGCAATCAACACAAGCAAATCGATTTTTTTTTTCATGTATGAAATATGAACAAACAAACAAACAGTTTAGCATCCATGTTCGTGAAATTCAAAAACTAAAAGTAAGTTTAAAAAATCACTTAAAAATTGGGCCACTTTAGAGTGTAATAAAAATTATTAAACACAAAAAAAAAGTCCCAGTCAGCACGCTCTACAGTTTTTTTTTCTAAATTTTTTAACGTCAATTTATCCAGAACTGATAAAAACAGAAGAAACACCTGATTTGCAAACATACATTAACACGATGAACCATTAGGATCACAAAAACGAAGAAGATGCAGCACTGAAAAAAACCCAAAAAAAAAAAACAATGAAGAGAAAGAGAGAGAGAGAGAGAGAGAAACTTACTTGCTTGAAGCTTCTTGTGAAGTTTGTTGATCTCCGACAGAATATCCTCTTGTTCTTTCCTCACCCGATCGAACTCCTTCGAGTTCTCCAATATCGAGACAATGTCCGGCGAAGACATTGTTTTGATGGCGAAAACAACAACCACGACCCAAAAACCAGATTCTTCCAACGATTTTGCTCTCACCTTTCCTTCCAACGTTGCTATCAAACTCCGAAATCGAAAATCGAGAGCGGAATTGGAATTTTTCCAATTTTTATTTTATTTTTTTTCGTGAAATTTTTAACAAAGTGGGATGGATATTTTGTTTATCTTCCGCTTTTTATTTTTTAATTTAAAATTATAAATCCTGTATATATGTGCATTTCACCGTTTGTTCGTCTGAACTTTGAATTTTTACTTTTTATTTCTCTTAAATCCATTGGGCTAAGTTAAATTTTTAATCTTTTATCTTATCTTTTAACTTTTATTTTATTCCTTTCATTTTTAAACTTGAGTGAATTTGATCCTTTCAAAATAGTGAATTTCTATTTTATAGACAATTTTAAACTTTTTTTACTGCAATAAATAACATTTATCTCATTAAATTCAATCATAAAAAATGTGAAATTAAACGTCCAAACCTGAAAAGGTTATAAACACACTGAAAATTACATAAAAAAATAAATTTTACAAACAATCAAAAGAATATGATATTTGATTTTTTTTTTTAAATTTCTCAGTTACTCATTAGATTCATTTTTCAAATTATTCTTGTCATATAACCACTTTTAGTTTGAACATATATATAATTTTTATGTAAGTAAATTTAATGAAAAATTTTTATAACTTGAATAAGTAAAAAAATATATATATATTCAAAATTATGTTCAAAGATTGAAATTGATCATTATTTCAAAAGAAGCAAATTAACCCAAATTTTAAAAAATAAACAATAATAAAAATTATTTTTAAAGAAGCAAAATGAATCTTAAAAATAAGATAAAGGAGTAAAATAAAATTTAGACAATTCATTAATTGAGGAGAATTAAAAAATAAATAATAAGAAAGTTGTTTAGATGAAGTGATGTGGTCATTTTATATCAGGATATGATAACTCTACTAATATTACTAATATTACAGAGGATGACAATAGATAGGTGCGAGATAAAATATTTTGGTACTCATTCTCATACATGCATTCAATCTATCATTTAACGTAGTTAATAACAAAAAAAAAGTTGAATAATTTTAATTTAAATAATTAGATTCAACAATAAGAATAATTACAAATATTATTCATAATATTTTAGAAGAAATTCATGTATTTAAAAAAAATCTTTTAATATAATTTAATAGTTTTAGTGGAGTATGAATTATTTGTTAGTGTAATTTTTTTACACTTATGCCTAATAACATTTTATTATTTTATCATATCCTTTTATTCATTAATATTATGTCATGACATGATGAATTCCTATTGGATATATAACAATAACTTTATTTTTGTTTCAATAGAGTTTTAAAATAACAATGCATATAAATTAAACTTAACTTTGTTCATACTATAGAGACATATAACATAAGAAAGAAGGTTAAATTATATTTTTAGAAATTTTAATTTTTTTTCTTGAAACAAGCATATATCATCACCTGAGTTTCACTAAAAACAGGTAAAAGATATAATGAAAAAGTTGGATAAGATGATGAGAAAACTATTTTCTTAACAAACTAAAAATAAATTTAAATCATTTGTGGCTTAAACACTAAGGAAAGTCATAAATAAGAACATGTAAAGATTTATATTGGTTTGTTTCAACCACCTTCTTTATTGTCACTTCTAGCTCTTACAAAGACAAACTCTACCCCAAGCTTGAATTCAACCCATTATCCTTGTCTTTATCAAGTCATTGTTGGCTTTAAACAAATCAACAAGATTTGTTGTAAGATTATTCAATGACAAAAAGATGATTGTCTTACAGATGGATATCACACTCAGCACTTTAGTCTTTTCTCTCAAGATATTTTTAGAGCCTTTTATTTATACAGAGATTTACATAAAAGCTTTAGAAAAAAGAATGAAAGAATATTTCGCACAAGATTGTTCATGTCTTGTTCTTCAAAGTTTCTTCTATTTATAACTTTAATCTTCAAGTGTCCATTGTCTCTCAACGAATTGATTCTTCACTCAAGATCTTTGTCTGGTGAATTGTGGTTGTTGAAGCATTTAATTCTTGCATTAAATGTATGTTCCTTCTTCATGCAGAGAATCCATGCTTATAAGTTGGCATGACAAGCACTTCAATAGAAAGTCACTTCTTCCATCAACAAGTTTATGCACTAGACCATATCTTTTGATGAAAATCAACACTTTTAGACATAAGACTTTATTTATTCTTCTTATGATTTTGACTAATTATAGGAGAATGTTTATGCAAACATAATCTCATAAGAAGAATATTAAATGTAACACATAAATGTTGTGTCATACCATGTTAAAAAGATATCATCTTCTCTGAAATGTCAGATGTTGGAATAGTGATGCACACAAAGTTAGCATATTTGCACATATTTTGTAAGCATTTTTTTGCAAGTACCATAGAGTCAGCATAAAATTGTCATTCCTATTATTACTTGTCATTTATAAGAACTTGTTATCCTTTTATTTAACTTTGTGTTAACAATGAAATATAAGTGTTTTGTATATTATTTAAAACATTGTGTGGTACTATAATTATCTATCATAACACATTTGGTACCATACATTCACATAGGTCACATTCGTTTTTACGCATGTTAAAAAATTGCTAGAGCATTGTATCAGAAATTGGATAAAAATAGAAATTAGGAGACTGATTACAAAAACTAAAATTCATCTAATAAGTATATAAGTATTATTTTTATACAAAATTTTATAATTACATCTTTTCTAAAATGATTGAAGAACATAAAATAGAAAAATATGTTTATCTTTAAGTTAAGTTAATCAATAAATTAATTTAAATTGAGAAGGTTTTAATTTTTGTTATTGTATAATTCATTAAAGAGAAAAAAAATGTAAATATAATAAATGAAAATATGATATTAGTAAATTTATCTAACGTGGACAATGGACATATCCTTTGCACCAATTCTATTTAAATAAAGTGAATATTTGTTATCACAAAATGATAGAATACTCATAATCATAACCTCCATAAGTATCAATCTAGCAGCTCTTCCATAAGGAATTAGCGCACAATGTATTATATTTACTTTCAATTCTAAAAGGTGGGTCATGAAGTTGATACTTGATAAATATCTGCCACGTGATATGCATTCATCATGAGATAATATAAACAAATAAATATGTGGCCTTCATATAAAAAATGAACTTGATAATTTCTAAGTGAAGTTGAGATTATGTAGTAACATACTGAGAGAGAATATCAAGATTTCAGTAATTTGGTTCCAAGCTGTCAAACAAATGATGACAGTCCATTTTATATGCTACGAAAGTGGACATGCATATTGAGTATACATTGTTAAACAAAAAAAAAATTAAATATCTTAATTTTCTTATTATCAACATTATCACCACTATCATAACCGTTTCCATCATAATTGTCATGATCGTTATCGTCACTATCACCATGATCGTCAGCTGACACCATTACCGTGATCACCGTCATGACTATTATCTTCGCCACCAACATGATTGTCATTACTGTCACCACTGACAACAACGACGATCATAATGGTAGCAACAATAATTTCATGACAACAATCACAATGGTGGTAATGCTGGTGATAATTGTGGTAACAATCTTAACATAAATTATTGTGACGGTGACCACGATGATCATGTTAATAGCTATAGTGATCATAATGGTGATTACGATGGTAGTGGTTGTGATAGTGATCTTGACATAAATTAAATCTTTAAGATATTTGATTTTTTATTTGGTAAATCTTTTAAAAATTTTATAATTAAATAAAGTTTTAATTTAAATTTATAATATTTTAATTTTGATATTTTATTTTAATCTAACCATTGAAACTGATCATCATCATTTTCACATAAAATAATTATTCTTATAGACCTATGTACATAAAGAGAGAGAAAGAAAGAACAGTCATCATCATTCATTAGATTTTAAAAGAATGAATGATGAACAAAATGACATGTGTAATCAAAGCTTTAAAAGGTAATGTGAATTCGACATGTATTCTCCAAGGCTGGGAATGCATTCACAAATAATAATAATAATATATATATTATAGATAGATAGTACATATTTATAAACTGAATAAATAATAAATCATTTAAGTGAAAATAATTAAAATAAAATGTTGTCATGTGACACTTGGCTGATAGTCAACCGTCAAACTTTATATTTTTAGAATTTTATTTAAGCATTTAATATAGAAAGAAATTATGAAAATAAAAACTAATAAAACTGAGACACACATTGATATGGTATGCCAAATGTGAAAAATTCACATTAAAAATAATATTGTAACGAATTAATGATAATGAAACTCAATTTATCTAAAAACAGGAAAACTATCTTTAATTTGGTATAGCATAGCAAGATTTAAAATTTAAATCAAACTAAAATTAAGAAACAATACTTATAACAAATAAAATTAAATGTTTAATATAGAAGTCACGTGATTTGATAAAAAAATGAAAATAAAAAAATCTTTGACATTAAATAAAATATAACTCAAATCAGGAAAGTAATAGATAAAGAAATAGAAAAGAACAAGAGATTATGAAAATTTAGAAATAATGATAATTATGTTTATTCTTTACAAGGATAATAATCTATTAATAAATATAAAAAAATCTGAAAAATTATAAGAGATAAATAAAAATAAAGACAAATCATAAAAATAAAAAAAAAGATATAGACATTCACAAATAAATTATTCATAACATTTAAAATATTTTATGTGTCTAGATCATAAATATTTTCTATTGAAGAAAATATTATTTGAGTCAAATAGGATTATTGTTCACAACAAAACTCTTCCCTTCAAAGATTTAACTCAACTATGTATCCATAATTCTTTAAAATATTTTAGTCAAAGAATAAAAAATAAATTTATAATATTACAATAAATTTAAAAAAAAAATAGTAGGAGGTCGAGGTCCCCAATGATTGGATAATGAGATAGTTAAGTAGGGCCTAGAGGGTGCTGTGTGTAATGTGTATCGAGTTTCAAAGTCGCATTTCTTCGGCCTCATCGAGGGACACTTCCTCTCATACGACACTATCGACCAAACAAACAATTCCATGACATAACAACTTAAACAACAACAACAAACATCATCATCAAAACCTCCAATAAATCCCAATTCCCTTTATCCTCCTTCAAATTCAATTCCTCCCTCTCCCTCTCTCTCTCTCTCTCTCTCTCTCTCTCTCTCTCTCTCTCTCTCTCTCTCTCTCTATATTATTCATTCATCATTCTCTTTCTCTCCCATATTCTCTCTTGCCACACAATTTACGTGCACACAATTCATCTTGGTTTGCCTTATTCTTATAATTGTAATTTTCATCTTCATTGTTATTAATATAATTATAATTAAAACAATTGATATGCTTTGTTAATTATGGAGGTACAGGAATCTCGCACTTTGGTTGTTGTTGTTGTTGCCTCTCCTTTTCCCATTCGTGTATGTGTTTTTTTTGGATTCCTTATAATTGAAGCCACGTATTAGGTTGTGTAGTACCATGTTTCATGTTTTTGTTTGTTGGTACTTGATAAAAAAAAAAAGTGAAGAGGGAGGTTGGTGTGTGTGACCAATCATGCACATTTACTAGTAATCAAAGAAAATTTCTTGCAATGGAAATTGAACCTAATGCCAGCTGAGCCAAACCCTTTGGCATAGCATACTTGAGGTACGGCAAGTGGAGATTCTAAGACACAAGATGACAAGAATTTCTTTTTCAAATAATTTAGTGCAGGCTTAGTAGAGTCAGGTGAGTGCTTAATGGTGCAAATTGCATTGTCATTAGCTTCATCCTGATTTGTGAGGGTAATGACCACATTCAATGTTTTAAACTATGGTCACAGTCGCAATTGTGGTTTTGTCACGTTTCGTGATATTGTAAGAAATTACAGAACAAATGTGATTGATGCATTCACAATTCGGTTTCCAGACACTTTAAAAACCTTGACATTGCAGCCGAAATAATGGTTGCAAACCGTATTTTAAAACCTTGGTCATATGTTGAAATTAATTGAGCTATATAGCTGATGAAATTTTGCAATTTGGCATGTGAAGTTTTAATAATTTAGGATGGTGCTATCATATGGTTATAGATGTCATAAGTGATGTTTAACATGATTACTCTGCTTTTTGACATGTATTACATTTTCAGGGGTGAACATTTGGTGATTCAGTGTCACGGGAAACACATTCTGCAAACTCATGAGCACAAACCTCAAAAGATAATTGACAACTATGGGAGTTCCCCTACGAAGGTGTGGCTTAGATACATTTTCATGCCATGAATTGCTTTGCTCACCCTAGCAACCTTTGTTGGAGTTGTTTTAGCTTCTTTCTAGGACTATCATTTCCAACATTAGCATTGGCTAGGGTAAGTAGGGTGTATAATCTTTCCCTATATCCTTAAAATTGTTCTTTCATAGCATGTTAAGTGAGAAGTAATCTAGCTAACACAAGAATTTGGTCCCATGCTATTAATTGTTAGATGAACCTTCCATCCTGTCTTTTACCATCCATTGACCTCACATATGTTGATGACAATTACTTGAAAATTTCATCCAAGTCTTTGTGGGATGCCTGGGCTTCATTTAGGAGTGACAGAAGCAAATACAATAAGGTTCACAAATTAAATGACACAAAGGTATGGTTTTATGGAGTTTTAATATTTCATCATATCTCATTAATTTTTCACTTCATCTTTTTGTGTAGTACCATTTTTATGAATTTCTGAATAAAGTAGACTTATTGCAATCAGTCCCCAAGTTGTTCCTACAAATCCTCGAGGGGCTGAAAGGCTTCCCCCAAATATTTTGGAATCTGAATCAGATTTCTATCTTCATCGGTTATGGGGCATGCCCCCTCAGGTGTGCATTTTCACTGCACCTTAATGTAAAACATGCATTTGAATAAAACATTGTTTTTCACCGTAAAGAAAACTTAGTTAACTGCTAAGTGTTCACTAGTGTCAAAGTATCTAACCCTTTACTTAGAAGGTGAATTACATCCGTTTTGGTGGAGTGAAAAACTCCATTACAAAAAATAACAAATATTTTTTGTAGTGCAACAAGCAAAATAACTAATGAAACTTCCTCTGGTTGTTCCAGTAAGATTGAAGTTCACATGTGAATTTGAAGAAGCAATTATGTGACATTAATTGAATGAGTTAGTTTAAATTTAAAAAAAAAACTTTAAAATAAACGCTTTTTATAGAAGTGTTTTTTTAAGAAGCAGAAAAAATTTACTTCTTAAAATAAGTAGAAAAATATTTTTTCTAACAGAAACACTTTAGACAAACACACTAAAATATAGAAAACTACTTATTTTATTAAAATAAGTATTTATTTCTACAAATAAGTTTAAACAAACTGGTCCAATATAACTCATACAAAAGTAAGCTGTGTATGCTAGCTTGTGATCATGCTTCTGATATGGACAACAGGAATTTCAAAGATTTTTGTTATGACTATTTAGATACAATTTTATCTTCTAATCCGACTCTTTTCTTGATGGAGGTGGCACTTGCAGGACCTAAGAATCAAACTGAAGTATCTTGTAACATTTACTCTTGGATTAGATCAGAAAGACAACATTGATGCTGCGGTAAAAAAGGTCATTTCTGTTTCTTCCCTGCATCAATCTGTTCTTTGACTTGTCTTCAATAAATGATTGCCTTCTACTCATTCTGCCTATTGGTTAATGTCTATTTTTTTATCCCTTTTTCTGATCCTTGGACTTAAAACATTACAGTTCTATGAAAACTTCACCATTCTGTTGTTTCACTACGATGGACGGGTTAGTGATTGGGATAAGTTTGAGTGGTCAAAGCGAGCAATTCATATCAGTGCTAGGAAGCAAACTAAATGATTAGTAGTGGATCTTGTATTGAATTTTTTTGGTTTCACTTTACAAATTGTTACAAATTTTGATCAGGCTTCCTATTCATCAAGTTTTGACATGAAATCCACAATATTCTGGTTAAGGTGGTATGCTAAATGCTTTCTGCATCTGGACATTGTGGCTCCTTATCAAGGAACAAGGCAAGGTAGGTGAGGGACGTGAAAGAAGGGAGAAGATGAGTACTAAATTTGGTGATATGGTGTGGTCGTTGTCGTCCGGGTGTTCCCAGGAGTGGTCGTGGAGGAGTTGGGAGAGGGATTCGGCAAGGTGGGAGGTGTTGAGGGTGAAAAAGGAGTGGAAGGAGGAGAAGGAGGATGAGAGGGTGTGGGAGAGGTGTGCCAGGGTGGAGGAAGGGGTGTCAAAGGAGAGGGTAGGGTTGGGGAGGAAGGGTTGGAGCTTGGAGAAGAAGAGGAGATGGGAGAGGGAGGAGAAGAAGAGCTTGAAGGAGAAGAGGGAGGAAGAAAGCGGGGGACAGGAAATTAGGGTTTCGAAGAAAGAAATGAGGCATTTCGTGTAAATTAGGGTTTCGAAGAAAGAAATGAGGCATTTCGTGTAGTATTGCGGGGGTCGTGGTGGTGGTAGTGGTGAAGTGAGGGAAGAGGAAAAGAAAACAAGGGTATCTAAGAAGAAAGAAAATGAAAGCGGAAAATGGAAAAAGGTGATGTCTTGCAGGGATTGAATCAGAGGGGAAATTTTTGTGGCGGGAAATTGCGTGAAAGATGAAAAAAAAAACCTGTTTTGAACACAGAAGGAAGGAAGGCGAGATGAAGAAACAATGTCATTTAAGCTTAGATGACTTTCATCTATTTTTCTTGTTTCAATTATTATTTTTAAAATAATCAAATTAAGAATCAAAGTATCTAAGGAAGATTCCTGTATAGAATTTATAGTGTGAACTTGAATAGTGTAAATTTATATTGTATATTCTTTGTAAATTAATTTTAATTATGCATTGTTATAGATTAACACAACAAATAGGCTGATTAGTTTGAGATTCACCCTTCTTAGTCAAAGCAAAATTACCATTTTTGCTTAATCTACTTTAATCATTAATAACTAAAAAGGTTTCTTTTTGTGCACCCAACAATTTATGTAAAGTGGGGAAAATGTCATTCACTTAAAATCTCGTTCACTCTCCCTCTTTCTCATGTTCGTGGCTAGTGTTTACCTCTCCTCCTTCACTTCCGTCGTCGCGTCGTCAAATGTCATTCTTCATATAATTATATGGATTATTCAATTTGTATAATTGTTTTAATTTTTTAAAATTAAAAATAAATTAATATTTTTGTTATAAAAATATTTTTTAATAAATAAATATTTGTGTATATTTTATTAGTTTTATTTAATTAATTATATTTGTTTTTTAAAGTTTTTTTAATAAATAAGTTAAGAATTTTTTATGAGTTTTTATTTAATTAATTATATATTTGTTTTTTGAAGTTGGTTTTTAATAAAGAAGTTAAGAATTTTGTTTATTTAAAAAAGAATGTATAAATATTGTTGTGATTTATTTTTTTTAAAAAATATAAGTAATTTAATTATATTTGGTATTTTAAAAAAATTATAAATTTTGTTAAATATCATCAATTCCAAATTTTTATTAGTATAGATTTCACATTTTAGTTTAACAAGAAAATCTAAATTTTGTAAATTATCATTTTTTATTGATATAGTTGTATATATATTATTACAGTCATAGTCATAGTATTCAATATTTATATAAATAGTGATTGGAAGTACAAAATTAAAAAAATTTCATTTGTTTAAATTAATTTAAAGTTATTGTCATAGTAACTTGTTAAAAAATGAAATAATCATTTGTTAGAAATAAAAATCAAAATTGTAGATACATTTTGGTCATTAATTTAAGTTTTCTAGAATGATTAATGTCAACCCTATAAATTTGAAGAAAAAAATTTATATTCAATTATGAATATGTTTAACATGTGTCAGATTCCAGTTGGCCAATGAACTGACTTATGTGCACCGTCATGAGAAATCTAGTTTGGATATATCCTAACCTATCTTGAGACCAAAGTATAACAAATTTAATTTTTACCAGCACAAAAAAAACAAACACAAAATTTTACATTATAGATTCCGAACATTTCAATATATATAGGAACGAAAAAATATTTTAGCCTTAAAAATATTATATACAACTTTTAAAAAAATATACAATAAGTGTTTCAAATAATATACAATTTATTTATTCATTAAAATTTAATTTAATTTAATTCTATTATATTATTGTTCAATATTTTAAAATAATGACAAAATTAAGTTTCACCTTACGTACAATAGTTATATATGTTGCATTGAGATCATATGTGAAGAAAACTTATCTTTTATCATTGGTAACAAATATATAATTAACTTGATTGCTAAAAAAAATAGAAATACAAATTAATCAATAAGCCAATTTTGCACATTTATACACACGTGTGTATATATATATATATATATATAAAATTCCAATAAGATAACTTTGTTTTGAATGTAATCTAACAATATTTCTCATCTTAGAATTAAAAAATAAAATAAAAAACGTAATTGAAACTAATAACCGGATTCACATAACTTAGAAAAACAAAATAGAAAAAAATCTATCTTTTCAGTATGCCTTTATGAAAGTCTTGGGGGATTACATAGGTATCAATGGCTTTGTACACAATTCCACATGTGTCTTCACCTTAAGGACTTCATGCTAGATATTTATAGACAATGGAAATTAAAGGAACCTGCAAATGATATCGCTAGTGGAATGGAGTGTGAGAGGAAAAAGAAAGTCTTGCTAATGTAGAATTTGAAAGAGTGAGAGGAAACTGAAAAGAAAATAAAAGTGAATGTAAATAGCAATTCCATCATAAAATGAATTTAAAATTTAAATGTGTGAAATTACTGTAAGAAACGAAGGACAACAAATGTGTACACAAAATCACCTCCCAGATCAAGTGAAAAACTATATTGTTACTCAAGGAAATGGTATTAAAATAGTGTGTACAACAAAAACAATTACCTCCACATACTTCCTTTATATAATGGTATAGATAATAACATAATTAATTTTTTTTAAATGTTACATTAAATAACTTAAATATATAATGTAAAATTATTGAACAATTTTGCACAATTATATATATATATATATATATATATATATATATATATATATATATATATATAATCTCAATAAGATAGCTTTGTTTTCATTGTAGAACATGAACCCATTAACAATATTCCCCATTTTAGAATTAAGAAATAAAATAAAAAATCTAAAAAATTTTAAAATAATATTAATAAAAAAAATACACAATATACACTGCTTGACTTAAATGTACATGATTGTGGTTTTAATAACAAATCATGTTAATTTAAAGATGTTGATTTATGATGAAAAAAAATCAAGTGCTAAAAATATTATATATAACTTTTAAAAAACAAAAATACAAATAAGTGTTTCAAACAATATAAAATTTATTTATTTTTTAAAATTTAATTATATTTATCATATTATTGTGTTATATTTTAGAAATAAAGACAAAAAAATAAGCTTCACCTTATGGACACTAGTTATATACATTGCATCAAGATCATAAGTGGAGAAAATGTCAATGAAAATCATTAGCAAAATATTAGTTATTAATTAGCACAAATAGAAAAATATTTGTTATTATTGATACAAATTTGTTGGTCATTCAAAACAATATAACTTACATGATTATACACCTCTAAGTCATCCTAGTTGTAGGATAACATATATTGCAAATTGACAATTTAATGCGTAGATGTAGAAATCAAATTGTATGAACACTATTTAATGCAAAATTCTCCACAATAGAACATATAGTTTTTGCTACATCCATCATGGGAATCATATTGTTGCGTCGTGCTAATATTTTCTACATCCATCATGGGGATCATATGACCTTGCGCCATCAGTGGAAACACTTGCGCCATCAGTGGAAACACGACAAGGTGGACAGGTGAAGCTTGGTAAACCATTGTTAATTCCTATGGTATGGTGCAATGAAGTTCACTTCGTCACTCTTTTTCTTGTGTGTTTGTAAGTAGGGAGGTCTTAGATTTCATAGCTCATCACAAAAATTAATTTTGGTCTTTTTATATTTAAATATTTAAAAATATAAATATATATTAAACGAATAACATAATTTTAATAAATTTCAAAATAATATATAATAATTTTTTATTCAATTTATTCTTATATTATTATTTATCATTGAATTTACTCCTAAAACAATTACACAATGTAAATATCTATACATAAAATAGATATGACAATGAGATAAGTTGGTGATAAATTTGATTCTCGTTGTCCTCATTCTTGCAACAAAATAGGATATGTTCACATTTCAAAATATAGATTTATATTTTTAAATCGAACTACATTCCAATGGAGTTTAACAAATTTGGATAAAATTGTGAAGAACTCATCACATTCTTTATGACTCAATTTTTTATATAATTATAATTTAATCTAATTATGTATTTTGTCTCTTAAAAAAAATTTCCACATCAACAAAATATCATTTCATATAAATATTTTATATATTCTTCTTTATTTTTTAATGGATATTTTTATTCTTTATTAATATACAAATATTTAATTTTTTCCATTTATAATTTGAGTTTTTGTTCATTTCTTATTTTGCTAAAAAGAAATATTTTAAATCTATTTTCATCCATCAATTACATATTAATATGTCAATGTAAACTAAAAATTCATTCAATGTGAACTTATGAAGGTAATACATAAAAAAGACCAACAATCAATATAATAATACTATTTAGTCACATGTCATATCTTAATTTAAACAAAATGAGACATAAAATAACAATAATTTTAATTTAGTTATAAATATAACCTAAAAATATAAAAAAATTATTACATGACTAAACAAATTAAAAAAAAAAATGGGCTCCTTTTAGCCGTGTGTTATGTGTCATAACCGCTTTTCATCAACATTTTACTATTCAAAATTCTTTTTTATTGTTTGAAGTGTTACTTAAAATATTTTAAGGATGAAAAACAAAATACACATTTTGCAAGGACAAAAAATGTATCTAATAATAACAGTGTTATCAAATGGCGGCCATGGCGGAAAAGCATGATGGAATTTTGAAAAAATGTCACCGAATAGCGATGGCGTTGCGGGTTGTGTATGGCGACGTCATGTCGAGTCATGGCGAAAAAGGCAAAATAGCGATCTTTTTTGTTTTTTTTCGCGATAGGTGTTGGGCTCACATGACTCAACCTTACCTGATAATATATTGCAAAAGCGCAGCAGCCACGAACGCAGAAACAGAACAGCAGCACAACCCCGCCCCCGCACCCAACGGCCACCAGCAGCGACGACCGGCAGCAGTACAACCCCGCGAAGCAACAACCAGCACCCGCACAACCCCACGAAGCAGCGACCAACACCAGCACCCAGCAGCACCACGAATGGCGGTGACGAATGGCAGCGCGAACGACAGCACAACAGTGAAGACGAACTTTAACGTGGAGGACGGATAGTGGTGCATTTTTATTTTTTTTTGCTGTTTGACATCCGTTTATGATGATTGCAGCTTGTTTTTCATTTTTCCATTTGACACCCTTTTTTATTTTTGACACCCATGAAACTTTTTTAACTTTTTTAGTTTATTTGTATGCAATCCATTGTTTTTTTCAATTTCAATGAGTTTATTTGGTGTTGGTACTTGGTTATTTATAATTATATATATGTATATTTTTTTTTGTTCGTCATGACATCCACCATTTTTCACTACGCCATCCGTCATATTTTTATGACGAATTTTTTGTTTTTCACCATGAACCGCCATCCGCCATTAACAACATTAAATAATAATAATAACTTACTAATGGAGTTCCTCTTCATCCTCATAATTAGTTTTCATAAAACCTAATAATTTTTAATCATTAGATCTCAAGAAAATAAATGACAAGGATGGGCAAAGTTACTTTGTAGAGTAAGTGAATTTCTCCTCTTGAGTTATAGAGTTGACCAATGTAATTTTACAAAACTAGCCTTAATATTAATATTACATTCAAAAACTAGCATGACATTTATTAGTGGTATTAATGGGAAAAAACAATTAGTATTACATTGAAAAATCAAATGTGACATGTTTTGGAAGATTTTTTTTTCTTTTAAATGTGACACTTATTTTGGAACAGAGCGAGTAATTGGTATGGAAACAAACAAGACTTACCAAGTAACAACAGCTAAGACTGAAAGATTAGTGCAATAATTCATAACAGCACCCACAGCAAAAAATAAGGCAAATGAGACATCAAGATTGACTATGCTGAGATCTGAGCATGCCTAAACATGGAATAACAGTCAAAACATTAGTACTTAAAACATTGTATTTCATTGTTTTAACAAGCTTACCTTACTAAGTATGCATCCCAACAGAGTGGAGTCATAAAATGACGAGTTCGCAATAAAAATAAAAGGTTCAGTGGCTGTAGAGATAAGGAATTGACAATTGAACAAATACATGGTTCATATTTATTCAGCAATTGAATAGTATACTATATAATGTAGTGAATCAATTGATTATGTTAGTATGCAAGTTACGAGAACACTGGGAAAGGAAATTTACCGAAAATCAGGTCATTTACATTCCATCATTTGTGGTCAAATACTGAAGCACCTATAGAGTCATTCTGCTCTGCAAGTTTTCATATGCAATTTCTCTATGGGACTCAGTCACGGTTTACTCACATCAAAGATCATCCATGAACAATGCCTTAGAAACTGAGCCATATGATTGACTCCTATCAGCCAGGCCATTGTCATCATCTGAACTCCTTGCCCTTGGGCTTGAACGCTTATTTCCTGTCATTGGAGTCTCACATACAGTTCCATAGCTTGCCCTTTCTCGCTCCTTCCTTTTCTGCACCCTTTGAAGCAGATCTGTCTTCGGTTTCATACCCTTCTGCTTTGTTGCCCTAACTCTTCGCAAAACAGGCATTGAACTTGTAAAAGATGAAAATCTTTGTGCCCTCTCTCTCTTCTCCTTAGCTTCAATTAGTTTTTTATGGTCACCATCTTCAATCCTTTGGAATCTTCCACTTCCATCCTTCTGCAACTGAAAGGGCTCATTTTCTGCTGAAATAGGTTGGCTACTGAAATCATTTTCACCTACCTCATCTCTGTATGTTTTTTTCTTCAAAGGTTTGTAGCTGTCCTCACTGTTAAGTAAACTATTTGGGGCTTCATCCTCATCGGCAAACAGCAGCAGGTCCATTTTGTTGTAGATTCTCTGAACCACATCTTCAAGAGCGAGAGAATACCTGAATTTTAGGGATTTCACTATCATAAGTCAACAAGCTTTCTCTATTTCACACAATGCAAATTTAATTCCATTGTTTCCCCAAAAAGATAAAAAAGAAACTCAACCATTTTCTTATTTCTGGTTTGGAGTCTGGACAAACAAAAGTGGGGATAAGATGAAAGGTATTTTGCAATAACTCAAAAAGATAAAAGTAAAGTTTTAGAGAATCATTTTTCAACACCATCTCTTGTACATAGCAAACTGGTAAGCAAGCAAAAAACACTATATATTAGCACAATTGCAGCAAATGAAAATAAATTGAGTTATTGTTCACACTCTAAGTAGAAGCTACTAATTCCACAAAACTCCATAATTTGTGCTAAAGCACGTTATTTTCTGAAGAAACATCAATCAAGATCTAGTCTAAAATATCTTCGTGATAGTGCATAAACTTGTACCTGTTTTTGATTATCTTTGTCACATAATTTTCAAGAGTCCAATCACCAAAGAATCCTGTTTCCATGTGACACATAATGTTCTCTAAAAGCAGGCATATTTGTTTTACAAACTTCTGTTTGCAGGAATCTTCAACTTCACTTCCAACCTCTGATTGTAAAATCTCCATTCGAAATAAAATCTGCAGTTCATATCTAATGCTTACTAAGGAAAAACCAAAAATATGGAACATAAGTTCCTATAATTATAGCTGAATAGAACAATAAAACAATAGCATGCAAAAATTTAAGGGAAACTTTATAAAAGGATACTCTCTAACTACATGATCTGCAATAGGTCCTGAATGAAATCCAATCATGCTTAGATGCAATTTACTTGGATTTTGGCTTTTATGCTTTGCAACTATCTCCTTGGGCTCCCTTAATAGAAGTTTCATCAGCTCAGATGCAATCATGCTACCACAAGCGTTATGATCTTTCAAAGGAGACTGACTCTGAGAAATAGTTTCCCTATCAACCTTCTGACATAGCCAGTATATAGATGAATTTACAAGTCGCTCTGCCAACGCCCCTGTGTCTACGACTTCAGATTCAATTCCCCGATTGATCCTGTCGGCAAGATTACTGAAAAATGATTCAGATGTTTCTGACCTAAAGTCCAGCACAGCATCCTCCTGTATTCTCAAAGCTTCTGGCTCAGGGTTAATTTCAGCTGAGGCAAATGAGAAGATTGGCTGTTCAGCATTTTGAGTTAAGTCATTCAATTTACTGCTAGCCTCTTCAGCAACTATCGGATTTGGCTTGGGTTTTTCTAACAAAGCTAGACTCGAACAGCCAGATTTCTTCATCTGTTTGATCCAGCATTTCAAAAATCTCAACTTTTTAGACTTGTTACCTTCCATGGTATAATAAACCTCAAGCAAATTTGTCTCAAATTGATCATACACCAACTTACAGAACAAGTTCCACGTGAGGTCTCGAACTGTATTCAAATCCACCATTTTTTTCCTTTGATGACCCTCAACCACCGCAGTACTTTTCTTACCTTGAGAATCCAACAAATCCTCTTTCTTGTTAAATTTGCCATCAGATCCGCAAATCTCATTGTCCACCATCCTGACATATTGTCCCACATTTTCTTCACCAAAACTACAAGCCCCGTGTGGATCGCCTAACACAGACAAGAGAGCAGCAAACACTGTAAAAGGTCTAAGAATAGCGATACACGAACCACCTTTACCATTGGTAACAGACACCAATGCCCAACAACCCTCCCTATAAAGAAAACTCAACAAAATTTCCCAAACTGGCACCTGTTTTCGCCGCCACTCACAACCAAACTCGCCTGCAACAAGCTCAAGAACCCTATCCGCAAAAAAACCATCCAAACCCCCCTTCACTTTCTTCTTCAATCCCCGGAAATCCTCACGCACTAGAACTGAATCAGACAACCACTCCTCTATCCCAACAAACGCATCACACCTCTGCACAATCTTAACCTCCAATTTGACACCTCCGTCCAAACACAGCTTCCAAAACCTCTCCTTTCTTCCGCATCCTCCACCCTGCAAATTCAAATCTCCACTCCCTCCCAAGACCTTCACATCAACAAACTCGAGATCACAATCACTGTACTCAATGGGAATCCCCTTCACATCCAACATCCGAAGACTCAACTGCGCACCAACATTATTAGCATCCCTAGAAGAAAAACAAACAGAATCCCACAAAACCCCAATTTTGGGATAAACCAAGCCAAACGGAACAAGAGCCGAACCAAGTAGAATCGAATCCAAAGAGCAAAACCCCCAACCGAGCCTCCCAAGCCCAGTCTCGAGCAAACAACAAGCTTCTCTAGCCTCATCAGTCTCAATTCTCCCAATCTCGCTACCAATACTAATCCAACAACAATGAATTCCCTTGGAGGCAAAGGCCCGACTTACATTGGAGAAAACCAAAGAGAGCCTCCCGCAGAAAGAGGCGGAGTGTGCAACAAGACCGGCGTCGGAATCAAGGAACGAGGCAAGGGAGGTGAGGGACGTGAAAGAGGGGGAGAAGAGGAGTACTAAATTGGGTGGAATGGCGTGGTGGGGAGTGTGGTCGTTGTCGTCCGGGTGTTCCCAGGAGTGGTCATGGAGGAGTTGGGAGAGGGATTCGGCGAGGTGGGAGGCGTTCGGGGTGGAAAAGGAGTGGAAGGAGGAGGAGAGGAGGGATGAGAGGGTGTGGGAGAGGTGTGCGAGGGTGGAGGAAGGGGTGTCGAAGGAGAGGCTAGGGTTGGGGAGGAAGGGTTGGAGCTTAGAGAAGGAGAGGAGAGGGGAGAGGGAGGAGAAGAAGAACTTGAAGGAGAAGAGGGAGGAAGAAAGCGGAGGGAAGGAAATTAGGGTTTCGAAGAACGAAACGAGGCGTTTGGTGTAGTCGTGGAGATGGTGATGGTGAAGTGAGGTTAGGTCGATGAGAAGGACGATGCGGCGGGTGTGGGAGTATTGTGTCAATAGATCTGAATCTGATGCCATTGTTGTGTGGGTAAATGAGATCACAGTGAGTGAGTGAGGGAAGAGGAAAGAAAACAAAGGTGTCAAAAAGAAAAGAAAGACGTTTGGCGGGAATTTGAAGAGGAAAATATTGTTCCCTCCTCAATAACCAAGTGCTAAACTTTCAGCTTAATAACAATAAAATAAATGGGAACAATATTTCAATCAAAGCCACAGCCAAAATGTTTCAGCCATCAAAATTATTGAAAGAACAGTTAAACATAATTAAGTAATTACCACATGAAGCTCAAAATTTCCCAAAATGTTTCAGCGATCAAAATTATTGAAAGAACAGTTAAACATAATTCAACAATCTTAAAATATTAAAAATACCAAAGTCTTATAATAAAGTTCAACGCTCCTAAAAAAAAAAAAAATAATAAAGTTCAACCGTAGCCATACTTCAACAACATTAAAGTTTTAAAATAGCAAAGTTTCCAACCATATAATTGAAATTGAAATCACCAAACGCCTATAGCATTCGATTCACTATTCACCAGGAGAGACTGGAGAATGAGACACACTGTCTGAAAGATTTTTTCCGTAGTGCGTACATCTTCCCATGTATAGCATGCACTCGAGTGTTAACAAGGAACAAAATGACAAGTAAAATATAAAAGAAAGAGAACCAGAGTGAATAGAATAACGATAATTGATACATTAATTAAAATGATGATAATAATAATAAAATATGTGAATCCTGTAATTATTTGTAATGTTAAAAAAAATAGCTTTCACTTTTAATATAATTGATTTGCCTATCATGTGTCATCTTCATGTATTTTATTAGAATATTTTTCATGAAAGAATTCATTTTAGGTACTTGTACCATTTTTTTATAGGTCTTATATTATATAAGATGAAATAATTTTTGTCATTTTTTATTTTAGTGATGTAATTTAATTTGAGTTCTTAAATTTTACTTGACAGAAAAATATTTTTATTAGAAAGGAGGAATTCTTGATAATTCTTTTCCTAAAATCTAATCTAATAATGATAGATCTTATCAAAAAATACTTTTAACTACTACCATATTTAGATAATGTATCACAATTGAAGCGATTAATAAATTGCAGTTTTAGAGATTTTCTTTTAAATTTTCTTAATTTTAGGAGATTAAGATGACAGTGTCCACCAAATATCTGATTTTTCCTAAAATTTATCTTTCCTATCCTTTTCCCTTTTATTAAATAGAATGAATTTCCATATTTTTCTCACTTATTATTATATCATATAATCGAAGAGAAACAATTGAATTTTCCATTTACTCTTTTTTCTCTAGTCATTCTTTTCTCATTTAAGTACAGCATGTGAACCTAAACGTCTCTTTCACTGTCTTTTTATTTTTTTTTAAATATTTTAACTGAAATTCAAAATACCTAAAGTCAAAATCTAATATTGAGTATATAAAGAAAAGTACTTATTATCTGTTTTAGTTAGTGATAAATTCGGGTTTTTTATTTTTTAAAAATATTTTAACTGAAATTCAAAATCTAATATTGGGTATATAAAGAAAAGTACTCATTATCTGTTGTAGTTAGCGATAAATTCGGGTCTTTTTATTTTTAAAAAATATTTTAACAAAAATTCAAAATCTAATATTGGGTATATAAAGAAAAGTACTCATTATCTGTTGTAGTTAGTGATAAATTGGGGTCGACAGAAGAAGCACAAGAAATAATTTGAAAAGAAAAAAAATGATAGATGTAATAAATACTATCTATTAGGAAAAAAAATAGAAATAGAAAGAAAATAAAATAATATACCCTTATAATAACCCATACATAAAAACAAAGGGAAAACAAATCGATGTATCTAAAACTAAACTATGATCAATCCAAAGGACATATCTAATGTCAAAACAAGCATATAGCTATTGCTGCTCAAGCTACCTGTACTAGGTTGTTCTAAAAGCAATTTTTTTTTCTTTGCTTAATCATTGTCCTGTGGAGTTAAGGGGAATAGCTGCCCTTGTTTGAAAATATTCATTCTCAGCTTCAGCCATACGCTCTTGGAACATTGTCCATTCTTTGTTACACCTCTCTCTCTCACCTGATGCAAAAGCAAAGTCTCAAATTAATATGTTTTCGTAATACATATAGATGTATTAAAAGCTTCTATTTACATGCATAAAAGGTGAATTAGTATAAAAAATATATAAGCACATTAAACCATAATTGTGGTCGGAAGAGTACCCCTTCCCACGGTGCCCTTCCCCTCTCTGCTTGCCCCTGTTGAGAGGACACCAGTTAATCCAGGTAAAAGACAAAATATTGAGTGTTCCATCAGCATTTATTCAATAAAAACTTGTTGCATTGTATGAGGGATTATGTCAAACTGAAACTGAAACTCATTTAAATAAGTTAAAAGTGGCTTATAAAATGGTACACAGTTAGGATTTGACTCCCTGACTAAAGAACAATACACTTTAGAGAATAGAATACAATAACAAGCATTACTTGAAAAATTAATTATTGAAGTTGTAACTAAATTTATAGATTTTTTTATTAATAATTATGAATTTACTTTATTATCCAACCAGCGATTGCACAGGCCACGTTGGTTTTTATCCATGTTTTAAAAAAAATTGTAAATATACTAATAAAATTATATATATTAAATTCATTAATGTAATACATACTTATTAGTTTGATATATACCAATCTTCAACCCTAATTTAAAATTTAGCCACAATTTTAAGTTTTTTTCCTCTTCAAGAATGTTTTTATGAAAAAAAATTATATATATTCTATAATCATTATATTATAATTGTAATTGTTTAATTATGTCATTAAATTTTCTTTCATGAAGTATTTAAATTATTATTTTCTATTTAAAAATTTATAATAATTGAAATATAAAGCATTTTTTAACACAAACATGTGGATCAACCGACTTGGATAAAAATGACAATAAATTGGTATGTCCTAGAGCAAGTATGAGCAATAACCTCCTATAATATTTAGTATTTATATAATGCTCTAAAAAAAGTATAACAATTTGTTTTATACATAGTTGAGTAATTGTCAACTGTTAACAATTGTCACACAACTGTACGACAATTGTTAAACTAAAATTAGTCAACTCTTAAAAATGATAAACTAAATACTACCTAGAGTTAGCCTTAAGCTACTAACAAGAAGAGAGTAAAATATACACTCTTAAAAATGATATGTTTTTATTTATTGTGATGACTTTAGGATTATTAAGACATTCAAACATTATCCTTTCATATGATAAAATCATGTCACCATCGTAATACAAAAGAGTGGATACACTCTTCATATTTTAAGCAATATGGTGAATATTAGACAAAGATGTTGAGTTACATCTAATCCCTACTGCTATATATATTTGGTGATCAAGTGTTCTCGCATGACCCATACCAACAACTGGGATTGCACCGATAATATAAACAATTTAGATTGTATCTTAATTAATTCCAGTTGGTTTGTACAGTTAAAAAAAATAGTGTTTAGTCAAATCGTTTCATAAAAAACATTGTCCAACCACATCATCTCAAAACAAGAAATGTGAGGTCAAGTCGTTTGGAAAAAAAAATGTGGGGTTAAATTGTCTCGAAAAAAGCAACATCAAACATGCAATGCTTAGTCAATTAATGCATTATTCAATGTTTAATCAATTAACAAGGACAAGCTGACAATCAACATAGTAGGACATAATTAATAAGGGCAAATAATGTCGTTTGTGTCCACCAATTCCATATCTAGGAGGTTGTCCATGTTCTTGTGGTTGAAGTTATTCATCAAGAATAACATGTTCTTCTTCCTCAACGAAGTCATTAATATTTGGTTGATTAGTTGAAGAATCGCCAATAATAGTTTAGTGAAAGGATGGAAACGAAGGTATGAACATACTTTGCATGTACGCATAAATAGATTTTGGTGTTCGAAAATCTGTACCTATGAGATTGTTCATAAAGTCTTCTCCGCTAGCACTAAAGAACTGTGAATTGTACCTATAATCTTGATGATGATTTTGTTGTGGTGTGAATTCATATGATTGAGGAGGTGGTTGTAGTCCTTCATCATACATGATGACAACAACTGGTGGGCTTTGTGGTGAAGGATGTTGTTCAATTTCTATCTTTGGAGTTGAGCAAGAAGTAGGGGCAATGTTTGGTTGAGTTACAAATCGTGTTAGGCAAACTTTTGAATTTTCTCAGTACCAGTCCATGTAATTACTCATATGTACAAGATGTTCTCGAATAGGTTGATCGATTAACACATATTTGTATCTTTCCTTCCAAATTACAATCCACGGTTGATGTCCATCTGCCCAATTTGTGTCATTGTGTCCTCTCATGTCAATATGATAGAGTTTGTCAAGATTATGTGATGAATTTTATATGTCTTGACAAATTCCAAATTAAAGCATAACTATTATAATAATAATTACTCATTTGATGTATAGATTTACTATTCTTGATATATATATATATATATATATATATATATATATATATATATATATATATATATTACCATTCTTAAAACATACAACATACATAACTATCTTATTATCATACAAACTTCAATTGTTTTGTAAATATTGATGCACGAATAATCTCATATGTCCTTATTTCATTCATAATAGGCATGCTCTAATCTAACTTATTTATTAAATTAAATTAAGTCAATGATTTTAAAACACCTGTTTGGTAAAAAAAAAAGTCAAGCTTTAAATAAAAATAAATATTAAATTCAATAATTATTTTTTAAAATAAATATAAATAATGCAGTAATGTTATATTATTATTTAAATAAATATTTATTTTTATATAATCTCAGCAAAACAAAAATATTTTTATATAATTAAAATTTATAGTGTATTAAATATTTTTTATATGCAAATCATATTATAATTAAAATTCATAATGACTAAATATCTTAAAATATATAAATTACACTTTGAGCTTACAATAAACAATTTAAACTGTGTTATAAAATTATTTTTATTGACAATTTCTTTTTAAAAAATTGAAATTCAATTTAAAAATAGAGATAAAAAAAAGGATACATGGAAAGAGATATCAGGTTGTTAGTTAAGAAGATCAAATATTCAAATAAAAATAAAATGAAAGTAATTTGAGATGATTATGATGAAAAACTGTTAATAACATGAATAGTATGTGAGTCTTATATCATAAAAGAAAAATTGAAGAAATATTGAGAATATTTATTTTAAAAAATAGGAAAAATAAAGCTCATACTCTCAAATTTATGTATTCTAGTTTCTAATATATAAATAGATTATATATTAAAATTATATATTTTTATATATTTAAATCTAGCTTATATGATCCTTAAAAAAATCTAGCTTACATGAAAGGTTAAGTGTGTCAATATCAGAATTAGAGAGCTGAGTGAACACAGAGAATAAGATAAAACATCGAAGGTAGAGAAGGGAAAAATTGATATTATTGATTATGAAAAGGTTAGTTTTAATGCAGTTACAAATGAGGTGTTTATAAACCTCTAGACCTTGAAGCTAATCACAAACTAACTAACTAATAGAATTTTGTTAACCTAACTAACAAAATTCGGTTAGTGAAAGAAAAGTAGTTAGCTCATACTAACTGCCCTAACTGTCCTGCAATAACTGTTTGTAACAGTTATTGTAATACAATCATTCTAGCACCCCCCCCCCCCCCCCCAAAAAAAAAAAACTCAAGGGGAAGGTTTTTCTATAGGAAAATGCTTCACATTGAGTTTGTCCCTTAGTATTTCAAATATTGTTGAGGAAAGTAGTTTGATTAAGACATCTACCCATTGAAGTGGAAGTATGGGAAGACAACCTATGAGATTTTCCCACACAACAAGAGGCACAAAAATTCGAAATCACTTTATTACATGATGAAATGTTACACTAATCAAGAACAAATTTTAGTACATGACTATTAGGATGTCCTAATCTAGCATGCCAAAGGTTAACAATGCTAGGAGATGAAAAACCAGAACTAGATGTAACAGTAGATTATTTATTAGTAGTATAAGATGTTGTTGATAACAACTAAGGTTTGTGATCCTGGAGTTTGATGTTATGAAAAGAATAGAGACCATCAACACCCACAACACCTTGAAGGAGAACTTTATTGGCCCCCTCTGATTTGACAAGGCATAAGTGGGGGTGAAATTCAAAGAAAACAACATTATCTTCAACAAACTGATTGACACTAGCCAATTTTTTGAAATGGAAGGAATATGTAATTAGTTATTAAGTTTGAAAGTAATATGAGAGTCATTAGGAGACAAAAATGATGAAGAACCAATGTTGGACATACTCAAACCTTCACCATTTCCTATAAAGATGTGGTTAATCCATCAAAATGTGACAATTGTTTGATATGTTGTGATTCATCAATTACATGAAAACTAACTCCAGAATCTGGAATCCATGTTGAGCTAGCTTGACCATTACCTTAAGGTGTCAAATTGGTAAGCATCACACTAGGCTAGCTGGAGGACTGAGTAACTGGTTTAGAGTTAGGATTAACCCAAGTGTTTAAGGTCCTACCCGAGGCAATCAAATAAGGAATTGGTTGAAGTGTAGTGGGATCAAAAAAGGTGAGTGACTCATGAGATTGAAAATTCATATCAGAATGAAAGTGGCATACATTAGCAGTGTGACCATACTTGAGGCAGATTTAACATTGGAAGTTAGCAAATCTGCCTCCACCGCGGTCTCTTCCAGAATCACCACGATCACTACCTCGATCAAACGAAGTATTACGACCACCGTTACTTCTACCATAACATCCTCTAAAGCCACCAGAATCATTACCTTTATATGAGCTTCCATACGAATAACCTCGAGTGTAATTTAGGGGTGGAGACGCAAACATATGAGTGTCTCGATTGTGCCGAACAAGGCGAGTTTCCTGGCCATAAAGTAGAGCCTCAATATCTGTAATGGATGGTGTAAGTTTCTTGCTTTCAATAACAGAAACTACTAGCGCATAGTCTGAAGGTAGACCTTCAAGAATAGCATCGGCATGCTCCCTATGTCGTACTGGAAATCCAACGCCAGCAAGCTCATCAACACGACCTTTGATTTTGTGAAGGTACTCATCCATTATTTTCCCTTCGAGTGAGACATCACACATTGCGATCCATAATTTTCGTGCTCTAAACTTGGTGTGAAGGCTAAAATGCTCGTGAATCTTCTCCTATACCTGATAGGAATGATTCGAGCCTAGCACGCGAGAAAGGACAAACTTCAAGAGTGTCGACTGAAGCCAAACAAGCAATGTTTGGTCCTGCACTTCCTAGGCTTTGTATTCGGGATTAACGTGATCCATGATTCGATCATCTTCTACGAGAAATTGAGGCGGAATGACTGGATTAACCATAAATCTCTGTATTTATGCAATTTAATGACTGGTTTGACGTGTTGTCGCTAGTGTAGATAGTTGGAATCATCTAATTTCCTAGCTATCGTTGTCGAAAATGAATGCGAACTGAAACCTTGAGATGCGGAAGCCATGGATGTGAAGGTGCAGCTCGATAAACCGAAAAGAAGAGCTTTTACAAAGAAACAAGCTCTGATACCATATCAGAATTAGAGAACTGAGTGAACAAAGAAAATAATAAAAAACATTGAGAATAAAAAAGTAAAAGCCTGATATTATTGAATATAAAAAAGTTAGTTTAATGCAATTACAAAGAAGGTATTTATAAACCTTTAGACCTTGAAGCTAATCATAAACTAACTAACTAACTAACAGAATTCTGTTAAACTAACTAACAAAATTCTATTAGAGTGTGTTTGGATGAGCCAATAAATTCTGAGAATTTCAAATGCTTCAATTTAAATTTCTTTATTTTTAAAATTCTGTGTTTGGATACAACCTCTCTCTTCAACAATCACAGAATTACCACCAAATGACAACCCCAAATTTCAAACCAAAACCAACAAGTCAAACCTTAATTCTCCTCTCTTCAGCTTTTGACCGCTCTCAATCGTGCAACCACATTCACTTCTCCCAAAGCCAGTGCCTCCAACAACGAATTACACTCAAAAAGACGTCATCGTTTCCTCCTCCTCCTCCACATTCAGAAAATTCCTCTGCCAACGTAGCAATGACCTGTCGTCCGTGATCAGCAAGAATGAGAATCAACTTCTTCTCGTGTGACGGAGTTCAACCTCTCGAGGCTAAAGGTCTTTGTGACGGTGAAAAACAAAAACGACGCATCGTTTGCACGGGAAAGAATGAGAATCAGCTTCTTCTCACGCTCAAACTGCAGAGAGTGTTGCGCAATGTGAAGGTTCTTTAGAGAGAGAGCATTGAGGTTCATCGAGAGAAATGTTGACATTTTTGCGGAGCGAGAGAAAGAGTTGAGAGAGAGAACGGGGAGCGTGACGGTGCTGAAGATCTTCTTCAGCGAGAGACTGATCGGAAGCTTGGTGGAGCTGAACGCGCTGGGGAAGGACGACAGCGAGGACTTGGAAAGGAGGTTGACGATGGCGGTAGGTGAGGGGCCGTCGGTGCCGGCGTACGAATTCAACACCATGGTTATGCTCCTTCCAAGGTACGTTGAGTTTAAGAGAGAAAAGTTAGAGTCAGTTACAAAATTTCTAAATTCACTCCCTTGAAGATAGAATTTGAAATTCTATTCTTTCAACTAACTAAAATCCCTTTTAAAATTCTAACATTTTGAATTTCTTTTATTAAAATATCCAAACAGTTACTTTTAATAAAAAAATAATTTAATTTCCTATAAAAATACATTATCTGATTAAATTATTATATCCAAACACACTCTTAGAAAAAAAAGAATAGTTAGCTTATACTGCATGTCCTTTGTAATAATTATTTTTATACATTTATTCTAATAGTCAATCTATCAAAAGGATGTATTTGTTAGTCCTTTTAATTTATTGGCTAAACACATTTGGTCTTCCTTTGGGAAATCGAAATTTTGATCTTCCTTATTTCTAATTAAGATATTTGGCCCTATTTTAGGGTGTCGCTGTTCGACATATTTGGCCCGTAGAGGAAGATGAATTTTTTTTTGTTTTTTTTAATTACTTAATTAACTTAATAAACTAATTCAAATAATAATTATAATTAATTGAAAACAAATCACATCTTCTAGGTGTTAAAAATCTAATTGACGGTCAACCCTCTGATACACCAGAATTCCAAATTTTGAAAATAAGGGAAATCAAATGTTAGGAATCAAAATCTCGATTTTTGCAAAAATAGGAAAATGTGCAGTTTAGTCTAACTTCTTTTTGTCTATTTATATTAGCTTATTATGTAAAAAAAAAGCTTTTGAAATAATAGGCAATTTGTTAAAATATTTTAATTTTATGAATTAAGTGCATAGTTAAGAGAGATTAAATTCACCTATTCAAACGTTTTCAATTGCCTATATATAAAATAAATTTTCAACAGAAATCTATATTTTTTTTCTTCTTATGTATTCATTGCATAAGATTAAAAATTATTAAAAAATACCAATTTCAAATTAAATCAAATAAATAGACTTTTTTTTTAAAAAAATAAATCAGGTTGCTTTACATAAAACTTGACCTAACCTGGCAATTTCCCCTCTACTTTCATGTGAGAAAAAGCTTCCGAATTTGGTAAACCAGCCCTGAATCCTGTTTGAGCCGAAAAAGCCCAACTTAACAAAATAATTGCATTGACCACACTGTCCCCTCCTTAATTTCAAGAGGATTTCTGCAGTAACTCCCTTCAACCATCCATAATAACTATTCAAAATCAAATACCACATACATTTAATTTAATGCAGAACTTTTTGTCTTGTATCTATCTACTATTATTATTATTGACGAGAAATCAAGTTACATTAAGGATAACAGTAAGACAATTACACTTCATTTTTCTCGTTTATTTTTTAAAATTTAATAATTAAAATTAATTACTTATTATAATTATTATATTTTAAAAAAATTAAGGTAAAAATAAAAAATAACTTTCTTAAAATTTATTGGATAACTTGATTTCTTATTATTATTATTAATTATAAATTGTAAATATAAATCTCCATACATGCATAGCATCTAGATTTCTTCCAACACCATCTCTCTGCATAATTTATTCCAAAGAAAAACCATCACCCACCACTTGTGACACTGTTTTCTGACACAGACACCATTCCTTCCGCGGCTTCACTTTTCCACCAGAACCTTTCTCTCTCTCTCTCTGGAATTCAACACGCTTTGTGGATTAAAATAAAGTTAACATCTTTTCTTTCTTTTTTTACTTCTCTTCCCACTACAACACCCCACCTTCAATTTTCCACCTCTTTCTTGTCCCAAATCTCCATCCGGGTCATTAGTTTCTGAGCCTATCTTGTTTTCTTTTTCAACCCTTTACTCCATTCCTCGTTTCAAGAGAGAAAAAGGGTTGCCTTTTCTTTTTAATTCTTGTCTCCTTATTTTGTTTCTTCTGCCACTCATTGCTTGCTGAGTGAGAGAGCCTTTTGTTCTGAGTTCTTGGTTTCTTTGGTTAGTGCTTCTGACAATATATTGGAACTTGGTTTTTGGGGATTGGTGCTTTTTTGGGGGTACCCAGTTGAACATTTTTTTTCTTCTTCTTCTTCTTCTTCTTCTCTAACCCATAAAGTCAAAGCTCTCATCTTTGATAAGTTGTGAACAAGGTCTATGAGTTGTTCCTTGTAGTGCAGAGAAGGGCATGGTCTTTTTGTTGAGTTTGAGTGATTCTGCTACTTACTATACTAGTTAGTTTGACATCTTGAGGTGAAGTAGAATGGGATCTGGAAATGAGGTTCACTCAGTTGTGGAGTTCAATTTGGATGCTAAGTGGCTTATAGATCCCAAACAACTATTTGTTGGGCCTAAAATTGGGGAAGGTGCTCATGCCAAAGTATATGAAGGAAAGTAAGTCATCCTTTATTTTTTTTGTTCTTTTAATTTTCTTGGTTCTGTTCTTGTCTTGGATTCAATTTTTGTTTTTGAATCCTTCTGTCATGAGAATTTTCCCCTTTCTATATTTGTTAATATTTATTAGAAAGTTTGTTTTGATTTCTAAAGTCAGCTCTCTACCTTGGCTTTCTTTTCTTAGTTTCCCTTTTACATCTGCCATTAAATCTGTCTAGATTTATGTACAATTTCTCATTAACTTTTTGTAGAGAATCTGTTTGTTTAGAAAAATAGATATTCTGCATCAATTATTGGATTGGAATAGAGGATTACTTGATGACTTTGTGCCTTGTTGTTGTTGGATTTTCTTATTTTGCAGATATAAAAATCAGAACGTTGCTGTTAAGATTGTTAATAAGGGTGAAACCCCAGAACAGATTTCTAGGAGAGAGGCTCGGTTTGCCAGAGAGATTGCCATGTTATCTAGAGTTCAACACAAAAATCTAGTTAAGGTTGTTATCCCAAAACAAAAAGCTTTTCTTTTCTGAAGCATGTTTATGTTGTGTTGTGTATGTGTGTGTGTAGACATCAATATATACATTAATTGGGATTGGCAATAAATAGTTACTAACATTAACTGGTTCTCAAATTATATTTATATATAATATTTATAAACTGGGTAAAAATCTGTCTAACAATAGCTTATACACTTGTTTGATGCCAGTTTATTGGGGCCTGCAAAGAACCTGTTATGGTTATTGTAACTGAACTTCTCTTAGGTGGAACATTGCGCAAACACCTGTGGAGTATCCGGCCGAAGTGTTTGGATATGCGCATAGCAGTTGGATTTGCTCTCGATATTGCCCGTGCAATGGAATGCTTACACTCTCATGGGATCATTCACCGTGACCTTAAACCTGGTATTGTATAAGATTGTCAAACTTGCCAGTTTTTGTTGAATTTTAGTTGGTAGCTCATAATCCAAAAGATTTAGACTTGGCTAGAGTTTGGTGAAATTTTACATCTTGCATCAGATAATGTTTGCTTGTTACTTGCTCCTGATTGTTGATCTTGATTAAAGCTTTCTAAAAAAGTAAATAGTGGCGTTTTTGATTTATTGGCTTGTATGTGTCTGTACATAAAATAAGGGATACAAATCTTTGTTATCATTACTGATTGCTCTCAATTTTCTGGTCATGTATCTTATGCGGTGGTTTCAACCCCAGAACTAGAAAATATCTGAAAATGTAATGCTACTGGTATTTGGATATTGTTCTAACCTATTAGTGGATATAGTTTGGATAGCAACTCAGGCAATTTATGTGCTTATAATTATATACTTGAAGATTCTATGAGTGCCAGATGTTTGGGATAGCAATGTTGTGATAAAAGAAATATATAAAATCCCTTCATTCTTTTGTAAGGTGCAATGTTTCTGGGATAGACATCATAAACCATTGGGGTGATGAATATCTGTTGTGAAAACAGCTTCTAATTGCATAATTGATAATATCTATCTATTTCTTTTCTTTTCATCAATGATCAAGTGTAATTCTTATCACGTGTCCTGGTTTCATCCCAGATAACTTGATCTTGACAGAAGATCATAAAACTGTTAAACTTGCTGATTTCGGTCTAGCCAGAGAAGAGTCCTTAACAGAGATGATGACTGCTGAGACAGGGACATATCGATGGATGGCTCCAGAAGTACTTCTTAATTATTGAAAACTAAACAATTTATTAATTTTCCTGTTGGGTGGTCCATATTAGTAATTTATGATTTCATTTCTTGTTTGGTGGCAGCTTTACAGCACTGTTACTCTGAGACAAGGGGAGAAGAAGCATTACAACCATAAGGTGGATGCCTATAGCTTTGCTATAGTGTTGTGGGAACTCATCCATAATAAGTTACCTTTTGAAGGCATGTCTAATTTACAGGCTGCATATGCAGCGGCATTTAAGGTAGATAACTTTCTGGTCATCTAGTGCTTGCTATAATGAATTATGCTTAAGGTGATAATACTTGTATAATTTGTGTCCACTGGCAAGCATCCTCCATCATAGAAATAGAAACATCAGAAGTAGAGAAGAGTAATACTGTTAAGTTACCTTTTTTTTTTTGGAAAGACTGATTGGCAATTTCTTGATGCATCTGGAAACATTTTCCCCCCTTTATGGGTTACATTCTGGAGATATATTTGACTCTTGATTTGGAGGTTTATTTTCACTTTGTCTTTGTTTTATGTTTCCAAAGATTTATATAAGAAATGGTGAAATGTGGAGACAGTAAAATGCTGTATTTGCGATTTCCTTTATAAATCTTTGAAATCAGAATACAAAGTGAAATTAAGATGGCATTTTTGTTTTTTATTAGTTAAAATAGGAAATAAAAGCCGAAAACTGTTTTTCTCAAATTAAGCAGGCCCTTGATTTTAAGTATAATCACAGATTTGCTCGAAACATGCATTAATGGTGATTGCATTTACTCTATCACCATTGGTCGAATTTAAATACAAAGTATAATCACCTGATTCCTGCGTAAACAACAGCACTTATGTGATTTGTCATAGGCTATTTCAATTTTCAAGCTTCTTATTATTTAAGATCTTTATCTGAATATAATCATAATTTGACATGTGTTTATCACTAAATGTGCTGCTGTTTTTCTTGGAGTATACCCAAGGATTCATGATACAAACATTTACTCTACTATTTCAGAATACAAGGCCAAGTGCTGATGAGCTTCCTGAAGATTTAGCTCTGATTGTGACCTCTTGTTGGAAAGAGGATCCAAACGATCGACCCAATTTTAGTCAAATAATAGAGATGCTGCTTCGATATCTAACTACTATTTCACCATCTGAGCCGGTTGTTCCAATGCGAATGATGTCTAAGAATGCTGTATTGCCACCGGAATCTCCCGGTACAAGTGCTTTAATGGCTAGAAGAGATGATTCTGGAGAAACCCCAAAAGGTGGCAATATTGAAGGTAGGTCTAAAGGGTTTTTCTTCTGCTGTTACTGATGACACAATGTGCTCACATAATTTTTTCATTAGGGCTGTCCCAAATCACAGTATGGCAATCTGAATAAACCCCACCAAATTTTACATCTAGAATCTTAACAAGAAAAATAAGTCAGTTTAGTTCACCTTGATTCCATGTTCTCAGCAAGAGTAGCATGCCATACTCTTTTAACTTTGGATTGACTTACTTCTAACTTATTAGGGTTGAGGTTGCTGAGATGTATTGTTGTATAATATGGTTCATCCAAAGGCCTTTACCTCCTGCTTAATGTATGGAAATGACTTGCATAATAAATGAAAATGGGGGAAGATTTTGCCATGCCGTGTGATTGGTTTGAGATTTTTTTTCATTTTTTTTGCAAGTAATTATGAAATATTTTGTTTTAATTTTCAAAGATTTGTAAAAGAAATCGTGAAAATAAAATTTGTTGTTTTTACTAATTTTTATTTGAGTTTTGGAAAATTAGGAACAAACAAAATATGAAAATAAGAAATGAAAGCGAAAAGCATTTTTGCAAACCAGATATGTTCTCATCCTTAGTTTTTTTTTAGGGGAAGTAAAATGGGGTGAGCTTGATGGATTGACTCATTGGTTTAGAGGATGGTTTAATTTTTAAAATTCAAGGCTAATTTTAATTTAGCCTAGTTTAAAAGAAAGCTCGTGTGTGTTTATCGAGTAAAATATATTTAGTCTTAATTTTTTTATTATCAAATTTGGTTATAGTTTCTATAGTTTTAATTCAATCAATTTGGTTATTATACTTTATAAATAGGTGGATTTAATCCTTGCGTATTGACGAATTTTCCTTAAGCCATTGATTAAATTCACCCATTTTTTAATGTATAGTTACTAAATTGATTGATTTTAAATTTTGGGGACTGGAATCAAATTGAAAGTATATGAACTAAATATATATTTATTGATATATATAATAATAATAATTGATCGAACCTTATTTATATAAATTAATTTTTTATTATGAGTTAAACTTAGGTGTAAAATTAATTTTAAAAAAAGCTTTAGAGCAAAAGTAAAACATAATTGGGGGTTGAGTTTTATTAAATAGTTTCGTTTATATACATTAGCAATAATCAATTGTTGATATGATTTTTAAAATAAATATTATAAAAATCAATAAATTATTATATATTTATTAAATAGAAAATTGAATATCTTAAATATTTAATTTATTATTTTAAAATATGTTAAACTTATCATCAAATATGAAATGGTGGTGATGATCATGATGGTGATAATGTTTTTGATATAAATTAAATATTTAAAATATTTGATTTTTTTTTATATATTTTTTTAGAAATTTTATAGTTAAATAAAATTTTAATTATATATATATATATATATATATATGATGACGGCTTCAACCGGGGACAACTTTCATATATAAGTTAATAATTTTTCTTATAATTGTTAGATTAATCTTGTTCTCAAGTTATTATTGTCCACTTTTTGTACCATATAATTGAGGTCAGTTTATGTTATTCATAAATCATATGGAGGTTAATGATATGATTTATATGAGGAATCATCGGCTCCGCCTTTGCTGCAGGTAAAGGGGACACCCCCCACCCCCCCATATCAGTTTTGGGCTTATAAAAGTTTTATATTATTGATATAAATTTTTTTAAGTTGGTTATAATTTTTTTGTTTTTTTAACTCCTAACTTATAAGTAAAGTTGTCATAACCCTAATAGAGTTGAACAATTTTAAGTAATGACTACGGGAAATCCTATTTTCTCTGCGGCTATTGCGACTTTGGCAAGGAGCCGCCAGATGGTGGAAGACAACAGAAACACACTTTGTTTAGAGATCAGATAATGGCTAGAAAGCACTGGTGGCATCTAGACCTAATTTAGCCAAATACATGAGACAAAATATATTCTTTCATACATTTTTCTACAACTTACAAGTCCACCCTTTATCTACATATAAAGTAAGTAACTACTATCTACAACTTTGATTTATATACTTAAATGTTAGTTGTTTAATCACCAATGTCAGCTTTGTTTATATAATCTTTTTTTTTTTACCTTTTTAATTAGGGGTATTTTATAACAAATTTAATCTATAATGTAAATTTCTCTCTATATGTTGTTCCTCAAAAAATCTAATTTGTGCATACTTTTCCCCAACTAACAAAGAGATCAATCAAACATTAAGCGCGTGGATACAAGTTATGTCTTAGGACAATGCAAGATATATTTTATGGGAAATAGTCAAGAAGTGATGAATTGAAAAAAAACAAAAACCAAAGAGACGAAGGTGTTTATAGGTCAATTTTGTATATTTAACAATCTTTGATTTTGTCAAATACAAACAATTAATTGTTTTTTCTTCAAAAAGGTTTAAACGTTTTTATTCGTAATTTTATTTATTTATTTATATTTTAACAATTGAAAAAAAATGATGATTCGAAGAAAGTACAGAACAGTTAACTTTCTTGACTTTCCCTTTTTAAATTTTGACTTGCTTTAATATACATATGATATTTTAAAGAGAGTACTAAAATATCAATATTTTTTAAACAAAAATAGAGGTATGGTAGAATACCTCACTAAACTAATGTGTTAAACCACTCAATTTTAATAAAAGAGAGTTCACTCTTTCTATCTCACTTTATTTCCTTTTAAAAAAAGTCACTTTATTTAGGTTTTATTTAATTAAAAAAATAAAATTTGTCACTAATTAACATTTCTCAAACAATAAATATAATAAATGAATACATACCTAATAATCAATCAATGAATATATAAATTCAAATATTCAATAATAAAAGGATAATTATACCTGGACACTTACAATTTTCACATATTTCATTAATATCTATCATTTTTCTTCATCTCTCTTCCTATTATGTTACACTATCAATTAAATCAATAACTTATCTCTCATATTTTCATTTTTCTCTCATGGTGTAAACACCTAAAAAGGATATTCAAGCATCATTTTCCACCATAAAATTATTAAAACTCATTATATTCTTTTCTTAATAACAAATAGTAATAACAAAATAAAAAAAAATATTTACAAGGTATACATTAAAAATCCATTTTATATTAAATTTCCTTATAAAAGATTAAATGGTTCATTTATATGGTTTTATGAAGAGTTGTGTCATTTTAAAATATATTCTTTAATATTCTTTTATAAATAGTTGCAATACTTTCTTCCACTTTAAGCTACATTTTTAAATACCCATTCAACATGTAATATTAATATCCATTAACCACAAAGAATAAAAACTTCAAGTAAGATATGATTCAACTAATACTTTAATAAATTACTAGAAGATAAGTTCTTCAAAAATATTTCTAACGTATTATTTTTTTTTCTTATCACATGACAATAATCGAGGGCTTTTGATTTATTTTGGGACTTTGTTATGGTATATCTACAAGATATTAATTGTTGAGATTATTTTGGATATTGTGATAAGTCTATAAATATTATAAAAAACAGATCTTATTTTTTTATCACTAACTACCTTCTGTCTCTCTCTCTCTCTCCCTCTCTCGCTATATATATATATATATATATATATATTCTATTATTTTACTCTATGTATTATACATGAATAATATTTATTTTATTTAACTAAATTTATAATAAATATTTTATATATCTATAAATTATATGATGATTAAAATTTAAAATAAATAAATATTTTGAATTCATAAATTATATTTTATATTATAATAAATAATTTATATTATGATATAATGTTATTTTTTTATTAATATTTTAAAAATATTAAATAGAAATAAAAGTGAAAAGGACAGATTAAGTATAAACAAGATTAAGAAAAATTTCTTAAATCACTCCTTCAAAGAAAAATTCTACAAATATTCTCATTAAAAGTAGTTCTTAAAAACACTTTAAAAGATAATTATTTTTGTTATCCCTTTTTGTTATTATGAAATTAATACTAAGTTTTCATCAATTTTTAATTGATCAGTGAAATATTTTTTCTTTTAATTACATTTTTTTCATTTATTATAAGATTTGAATTTAAAATTTGGATAAATATAAAATTAAAACTTTGAAACATAATACTTGTCCAGTTTTGTTTTTGTAATATCTTTCCGATTTTATAGAGTGATGTAATTTTTTAAAACATTAATAAATTTTTGCATTGTATGAAAAATTAGTTTCACTATACTTTAAATGTTTTAAGTTGTTTTTTTTTATTACAGTTTTAATTTGTTTTCTAATAAAAAATACTGATGATATAGAAAAGAAAAATGTCATTCTAAAAGTCTTCATCATCATCGATATATACATTAAAATTGTCCAATAAGTGCAACATTATTTTATTGTTTTTCTACTGTATTTTTTTTTTCATTTTAATTTTTAAAAAACAATACAGAAACACGGGTCCCACACCTAGTTATAATTAAAATATTTAATCCAAGACAAAGGGAAGGTCGAATCTTTCCTTGGATATGTAAGTGTGAAAAGTGACAAAATGGAAGGATACTTACTTAACAACGTTACCATCTTTAGCTTGGCGAACAAGGTTCATAATGTCACTTACTCGGTTTTCGAAGCTTCACCTTCCGTTCCACACCCGAACCACAGGTCCGGAGTTCCGTTGGGTCAACCGTGGGGCCCATCCAAACCACAGGCGCGTATCTTCGTAGTGGAAAACACCGAAGACGAGGCACAGGTTCAGACTCCCAACCTCTTCCATAGCAATTCCAACACACATCCGTAGTGGAATTTCCCGCTCACTTACACCCACTGTCGCTTTCTTTGTCTCTGCCGAATAAAACTTGTGTCTTTGTTGAATACGCTCTCAGCTTGTCTCTCGAATGCGTTTTCTTTGTTGCACTTCTTCGATACAATGGCTAGGTGAGCTTAGAATCAGTGATTCCCAACACTGCATAAATAAAGTTTTCGTTTTTGAAGTTGGAGAGCATTGCTTTGTTTCTAAAGCTTCTTACTTATATATATATATATATATATATATATATATATATTTAGAATAGCGCCTTCAACTTCTAATTTTTGTGGGTTGGGGGTGTAACTTGAACATGGTTGAGTTTTGAGGAAAAAAGGGGTTTCTTTGTAGTGTAGGGTGTGTCAAGGTTTAAGTTTCTTTCTTGCTTTCTTGTATGTTTTTTTTTTGTATTGTTTTTTGTTTTGGTCTGCTGGGGTTGATGATGGCCAATAATCGATTTGGACAGTCTGTTTTGGATGTTTTTGTTTCAATGTTTGAAATGATAGTTTGTGGGCATTCTGACATTCCAACTTTGGGGGGTTTTTAGTTTTTGTGAAATAAAATGGAAATAAGAGAAACACAAGTGAATGGTGCCGGGGAATTTGTTCTAACTATTTTCCCTTGTTAGCATGGAGGTTCATAACATTTTTGGTGCTTTTGCTTTAGTTTGACTACAAGTTGTATTGGGTGTGTTAGGGGGTTTTGTATGCCTAGCATTTTTGCAATGTGGGAAGGGGACAGTTGGGAAGTGCTGGATAGTGATTGGGGATTCTTTTGGAAGATTGAAATAGACCCATTTCAGGTAGTGAATGTGTCGATGAAGTAGCAGTGAAGACTTTCTGGGGTTTCATGGTTACTTATGTCAGTGAGAATATAGGGATGGATGGAAGTGGTGATGAACATGAGCATTGAATGAAATCAGTTTGTATCACACGATGATATTGATAATCCGTGAAAGAAGTTAATTTGGAGCTTTGTTGTTGTTTAACCCTAAATCCTAAACGCTGATTCTATCTTTGTTCGTTCTGTTTGTAGAAAGGAAGGATCCCAACAAAGAATTGATCTTTCTTTTAGTTGTTGAATCTTTCTTTGATTGATCAACGTGTGATATTTTGAGTCCACTTGGGAAAACAGTTTTTTGTAGAGGGAATATCAGCAGTGAAATGTAACATTTTGTACAAGAAACTGACTATGCACATGCTATTGAATATTAAGTCTGACATGCATAAAAGAATAGGATTTCTACCTGATTATATTATAAAAGAGTCGTATAAGCAAATCTTTGGTATAATTTTGGGCTGATTGGGTGGGAAAATTTTGATGCTTCATATATTAATGATTTTAGCTAATTTCGTTATACTAAAAAATGCTAATTGTTTGGAGTTGCACCTTGCCCTTGCATTTCAGTTTCTCTGGCAGTAGGATGTATTATTGCTGCTGCCAGAGCTATTAGAATTTACTGCATCTGGAATCTATAACAATGTATTGTGTTGTGTTCCTGCAATTCCCTTTTATTTCATCCCTTCTGCATGCTTTTCTTTGATTGCCCTTGGTTGAAACTCAGTATATGTTATTGACAGTCTCAAGTGGCTGAGTCATGAAAAGAAGCCGGTTCACATTTGCTAAAACAAAAATCTTAGAAATTTAAGTTTCACTTATCTATCAGTAGGGTGGGAATAGGTCAGGCTGGCCTAGAGGGGCCTACGACCTGGCCTACATAAAGCCTGACCTGGATTGACCTATTTAATTAAAATGTTAAGCTCAGGCTTTTTTAAAAGCCTATTAAATTAAATAGATCAGCCTTAGGCTTATTAAAAGGCCTTGTAAGTCTGATAGACCGGTCTTTATATATATATATATATATATATATATATATATATATATATATATATACTTATAATATTTTTTTTGAGTATCAATTTATACTTATATTATTTTTTGTGTGCAATTAATTTTTTTTTTGAAACTAGCAGAATTTGATTAAGTAAGGCTTCCATTCCTATAATCAAGTAAGACTTTAATTACAATTTAGGTGTGAGCCATATGTCCCTTTATATTTCTCATTATTTTTATTGGCTTTCCTATTCCTGTTAACTTTTCCTTTTCCTTTCCTTTAACTTTTCTACTAAGTTTCCTACTCTAGAACACAGGAATATTAAAAATTTAGTGTGAAGAAGGCTTTTAAAAAAGCTATTAGGTCAGGCCGAGCCAAAATAAAAGCCTTTGATAGGCTATAGACCAGGCTCAGGCCTCCAAAATTCATCGTAGGCTAGGCTCAGGCCTTTTAAAACCTGGTCTGACCTATTCCCACCCCTATCTATCAGTGCTCTAGTTCTGTTGGTCATTCTTATGAATTGTTGATGACTTCATAGCTTATGCCAACTGATATGGTTCCTCTACCGCTAACATTTTTAGACCTTTTTGTAGTTTCTTCTAGTATATAAGTTTTTGTTTCCTACAAACAAAAACTTATATTAACTATAAGTAAATATGTATTTAAAGTTCTTCATTTATTTTTAGTTTGTTAGTTATGGACTGGCGATATAGATTATATTTGCTAATTTTTTCTACAGGAGTTGGCTTATTGACATTGGAGGATTTGCAAAGAAAGTGAAAAGCACTACTCTATCTTCAGCTGATCAAATCAAGGATTGTGGGGCATATCGTGAATGTCCAAACTGTTCTTATCATATTGATAACAGTGATGTAAGTTAATATTCGACATTGTATTCGTTCTATGTTCATAATAGCTTACCCAAATTTACACATGCACTAAAAATGCAATAACATTAGAAGCAATCTCTGCCCTTACAATAGAGCTCTTCATGTTACTATATAGTCTGTTTATGCTCCTATTCCTTTACCCTATGGTTTTTTTCCCCCTGTGGTACACACAATTAATTCAAGTGTTTAATGTGCTTGTGGAAAAGTTTGCATACTTTACTTTTGTAGCAGGATTAATTTCTTGAAAAAGTTTAGCATGAGATTGAATGATAGCAGATGTTTCATTAGAAATATTTATTTGCATGTAGGTTTCTACTGAGTGGCCTGGGTTTCCTCTTGGTGTAAAGTTTGATCCTTCTGATGTAGAACTCTTAGAACATTTAGCAGCAAAATGTGGCATTGGAAACACTAAGCAACACTTGTTTATCAATGAGTTCATCCCAACACTGGAAGGAGACCAAGGTATTTGCTACACACATCCGGAAAATCTTCCAGGTGAGAATTCACTGACCTTTTTGCTTTCAATTCAAATATGTAAACTTTTACTGCTCTTTTCATTATACTTAATTGATCAATGAACCTGTAAAATAAAGTGATTTGTCAAATCACACAAACATTTGGAAGGAAGACTGATTAATGTAAGTGACAAGAGATGTCCCTTGTGGAATAAGTTATGGAAAAGTGCCATGAATGACACATTAATGTAATTAGACTGCCTTTTGCACCTTTGAATTCAGTGCATGTTTTTATATTGATGTTTGAAAAAATAAAACAGGACGCAATATAATCTATCATATTGCAAGTTTAAGTTCATCAAATCTCAATTTCCCCGTTGGATAGTCCTGAACCTAATCAAGATTCTAATCATATTAATTGATAGTTATGTTTATTGCTTTGCTGATGGGGATTGAGGGAAGGCAGGATTTTTGATTGCCAGAAAAACTTAGTGGCAGCTAATTATGACTATGTTATAAATAACTCTACATGTTTAGGCTATTGGATTTTTTCATGGACATGTTCACCCTTTTCTGGAACTGTTAACCAAATTATGTCTATTTTGTTTTTCAGGTGCTAAGAAAGATGGGAATTATGTCCATTTCTTTCACAGAACAACCAATGCATATGCTACTGGTCAACGAAAGCGTCGAAAGATTCATCATCAACAGGGTTTGACTGAAGAGCATGTGCGCTGGCATAAGACTGGCAAGACAAAAGCTATAATAGAAGATGGAGTACATAAGGGCTTTAAGAAGATCATGGTTATTTACATAAGATCTAGTGAGAATGGGTCCAAGCCCTATAAATCCAACTGGGTAATGCATCAGTACCATCTAGGGACTGAAGAAGATGAGAAAGAAGCTGAATATGTGGTTTCAAAAGTTTTTTATCAACAGCAAAAGCAGACTGAGAAAAATGAGGACAATCCAATGGCTGGAGATCCTGCCAATATAATATCACGAACAAGTCCAAGAACTCCAAAACCAAATCCCCCCAATCCGCCTCGTACGGGAAAATCTGTTGATTGTGATGATAACATTGATGAAACTGTACTTCTGTCTGCTGCCCTGGTGAGTAGCTATATATGATGCATATGGTTAAATATGATTATTAATTTCACTTTAAGGTCAATTATCTTATAGAAAAATCAAATGGAAAAGAGAAATCAAGTATAACATTCTACCTCTGAAACAAGCCAGCTTAAAAATGATTTAATTGTGTTGATTTCCTCTGAAGTTTGTTCTAGTTCTAATGAGTAGTCACAAGTGATGCAACAGTTTTACTTGACATTTTTTACCATCTACTTGGTTCACTAAAATTTACTTTTGATGAACTAGGATACCAAGACAATCCCTGAAGGATCACTTGCCCCACAATCTGATATTCAGGATCAAGACAATACTGGTGATGCTGCATGGTTAGCCGGCGAATCACAGGCTGAGGAAAACTCTGAATATGATGGCTTGGACGACATCTTATTGTGCAACGAGATCTTAGATTCTTCTGCTCTGTTGAATGACTCTGGATTGGACTACACCAATCTCGATGACATTGCAAGCTATGCTACACAAAGGGCTAGAAATGATAATGAACCTTGCGGAATTTCTCTCCTGGATACACTGGAATTGGATACTCCAGATTTTGATCTTTCTGTAAGCTGGATCACATTACCCTTGCTGACTCTACTTTTTAGAGTTCTCCAACTTGCTAACATAGTCTGATTTTCAATTTGCATGCAGAGTTTATATTTTTGTTCTCAAGACAGTAGTATTCTTGACTGGATGGACAGGTTATGAGGTGCTTCATGCATGAAGTTCTTTTAGGTACCAAATCCAGAAGTTGTTCCATTCAATCGCCTGGCTAGTCCTTCAATTGATGTGGTTTTTCTTCTTCTGGATGCAGCAAATATAATGTATGAAACTTAGGTTGCCATCATGTGATGCTTCATGCTAGTAAGTGGAAATACTACTGCCTTTGGTTCCTCAACTCATGCAACTTTTTTGTCATATCATGAAGTTAAGCTCCCATCTAGCTATAGCTGGAAGGAGCTTTTGCCTTCTTCATGTGGAGGTTATTTGTGTGAGAAATTGTTTTTGGAGGTGTATTTTTTTCTTCATGGCCAATTTAAACTTGTGCTTTGGCTCATTATGTCAGCCATGAAAATGATTACTTCTTTGGTGGTAAAATCCGAAATGGTGTAGTTGATTCTGAACTATATGTACTAGATATCAAGATGTGGTGAGTGTTCTATGTGAATATTGTGAACATATAATTATTGCGTACATTTATGTTCTAGTATTTGGGCAAATATTCTCTACACTAGTAGTTTTATTTAAAGGTATCCATATTGTTCCTAATATTTACGTGTTATGATGATTTAAAATAACGTGTATTGTGATGATAAAGTCTAGAACAATCATTCTCATTCTTATACACTACTGGAAAAATAGGAGCTTTGCTAGGTTCATCAGACACATTGTTTGTGCACCCAGCATTGAAATAAATTCTAAAAATACCTTTAAGTGTTTTTTATTTTTATGGATTACATAATCTATATAATTCATACGGATCACGTAATTCGTATGACTTATACAGATCACGTGATTTGCAAGTATTTTTTTAAATTTTTCTAATAAATTAATTTTTTTAATAGTAAATATTTTTTATTTATAAAAAATATACAAATTAAATAATTCATGAGTTATATCAAAAATTAATTGTTATAAAATTTATTATTTAAAATTTACATGCGCATTAAATATACATTAAAAATTTTAGTATTATATATAATATTATTTATTTTATAATATAATTTAGTTATTAGCTTAATTGATTCACACAGGTTTGATTTCTATTTGGATCACTAATTCTAAATTAATTCATAAAATATAGTTTTAAAAAAAAATTTAAAAAAACTTATGAATTGGGTTCATATGAATCAATTAATCCGGAAGTCTAGCTTAAATTATTGGTGCACCTAACAATGCCCCAAGCCTGGTCTTAAAAGTTATCCATACGTGTAACTAGGCTGACTTGTTTTAAAAGATATAAATATAGTTGTCTATTAAAATAAACTTTAATTGAAAGTTACAATAAAATAGTATAACATTTGTTTATAATAGTTAAGGATAAAATGTTTATAAAAAAGTGGACAGCAAATAAGGTTATTCCTATAAATTTTTTAGATATTAACCATATTAAGTAAATAAAGAAATAAATTTGTGTAAAGAAAAAGAATAAATTATACAATATTAGAAAACGTGAAAACTAAGAAATAATTCTTAGCAGTATTTTATTTTCTTTCTTATAAGCAAGATGTATTTGGGACTTATAGTTTTTATAGTTTTTTTTAAGATAAAACATATAATTCTTAGCAACAATAATAAATTTGTTTTTTTAGTTTTGTTTGACACTTAATAAATTATCCTTCAAGATATAATAATGAAATATTCTCAAATTTTTAGAACTTTCTGATTCAGTCTATTTAATACTATTATCTCTAGTCCAATTTATGTTAAGATTTTCACTCAACAGTTGGAATGAGAATTAGTATTGGTTCCTACAAAATTATTCTTTGCCCTACAGCCAAGTGCAAAGATCAAAATATTCTTGGAGCAATTTAACATCCTCCCTTCCTTATCCCACCACTTTTTTCTTCTTCTCTTTCTTCATTCCTTTTATTCTTTTCTCTTTTTTCTTCTTCTTTCATTCATTCCTTTTTTTTCCCTCTCTTCACTCACATAGGTCTTTGTCATTGAGATATATTTTTTCCCCTTTTCTTAAACATAACAAAATAAAGATTTTATCATACATTTTGTAACGATATCATACACATGATATATTTACCCCTCTTGTATACTTATTCCACAAATATAATGGAGTCGCGATTCCAGTACATTGGTGAGGTGGTAAAAAATAAAAATATCATGATTTTCATTGTACAACTTTTTTGCATCCTCCTAAAGGGATTGGAGCCAATGGCAACTCCTATTAGAATTAACATTGACCCCTACCATGTATGCCACCAAATGACCACTAGGTCTGAGCACAGGTCGGTTTCGGACCAAAGATCCCAATCCGCAACAAATTGAACACTTCATATTTTAACCCATTTCTGAATGCATACTTCATCGGGTTAATCAGGTTTGAGGTTGAGCGGGTTACGGTTCCGATGGGTGGTTTCCAACGAGTTAACATTATGAGAACAAGAATATTCAATGTTGCAACAGAGAAAATAAAATAGACCTAGATCATATTATAAAAGTAAAAAAGGCAAGATTTTTATTTTCAATATCATAGAACCTGAGATGCTAAAAAATGAGTCCTCCATGGAATGAGAAAGAAGCTTTCGTTAGCCAAAAACAACATGGGTGTTGCTAGGTGCACCAAGCATTTTTCCTTTTTTCTAATTTTACCCTTCACGCTTTTTCCCTAAGAGTCTTAGGAAAGAACATCTTTCCTAAGATCTTATGGAAGACCCTCTTCCATAAGTGTCTTACGGTTTTTTTTTTTTTTAAATATTTGTTACAAATTAATTTAAAAGCAAAACTCAACAGGTTATTAGCATTACACTCTAATCAACTAAGCTAATGAGTCAATTACATTACAAAATAAATAATGTTGTTATATATAACACTAAAATTTCTAATGTATATTTAATGCGCATGTAAATTTAAATAATAAATTTTGTTATAATTAATTTTGATATAAATCATACAAATTATTTAATCCGTATATTTTTCTAAAAATAAAAAATATTTACTATTACAAAATTTAATATATATTAAATTTTGTAATAATAAAAAAAATTAATGCACAAATGAGTAATTTAACATATTAATAGTTAAAAAAATAAAAATTTAAGGAATTAAAAAAAACCAAAGAACCAATATAATAAAAAGGGAGTAGTGGATAGTGTTCACAATAATTAATGGGTGTAAAATAATCGTGGCAAAGTGTGGAGACCAAATGAAATTATTGTCATTATATATTGTTATAGATACAAAGGAAACTGAGCCTTCACACAGATGCATTATTATATATGGATGGAGAATTAATTGACATCAAATGCTAGTTATTTAGAGATAGATAATTAATGTTTTAGTTTGCCCAATATATAAAATAATTATTTATTTTATATAATTAAAATTCATAATAAATAAATATTTTTGAATATATAAATTATATTATTATTAAATTTCATAATAAATAAATATTTTAAACTTGTAAATTATATTTTAAATTTATGATAAATAATTTATATTAAGATAAGGTTATTTATAACTATTGATATTTAAAAAAACTATTGAAATTCAATTTAGAAATAAAGATAAAAAATAGATCAAAAGAGATAAAAAGTTAAAAAAATCTAAAAAATACTTTTGTTTTTATTAAAAAAATGTAAAAACACTCTTGTAAAAAAGTCCTTATTCTCATTTAACATGACTATTCTGATTTATATATAAAGATAATATTTGATGCATGTTATGATAATGGAAAAATTAATAGAAAAAAATTATAAATAAGTGTAGTTTGTAACCAAACGATTTTATTAACCTTTTTGGTTTAGAAATTTATTTGGAATATTAGCTTTTTACAATTTTTTGTAATATATGATATAGTGATTTTTTTTAAGTTGTTATGTAACTTAATTATTATATGTGAGATTGTAAATGAAATTTTTGAATTGTTTGTGATATTTGTTGTTATTAATAAGGTTTTAAATAGATTTAATTATGTTTGTAATATGCACTGCATTTGATATGGCAAGTTCATCATCCTCCTCATCCAGTTTTGATGTGGTATGTGGACCACATGAAAATGATGTGTTGTGGATGCAAAAGCAACATGTGTCCCAACATATTTGGAATGAGGATGCAGATAGAAAATTAAGAATGAGGCGAACGATTTCAATTTATCAGGGTATAGAACAACCATTGACGGAAATTATTTTTCTGTTATAGCAGTCTGGATTATACACAACAATAAAATTGTGTAGAATCAAAATCAATGGAGGAATTGTAAATGCCTTTGTTGAAAGGTGGAGGCCAGAGACACACACCTTTCATTTGACGTGTGGGGAGACCACCATCACACTACAAGATGTATCTGTGTTGCTAGGTCTTCCTGTGGATGACAATCCTTTAATTGGCAGCACAAATATTGATGGGATTGATATGTGTGAACAATACCTTGGAGTTAGGCTAAATGCTGATGCATTGGCTGACAAAAACACATTGAAATTAAGGTGGTTGGCTTCAGAATTTGCAAATATTCAGGACTATGTGGACAATGAAGAGCACCTCAAAATTTTTGCATGGGCTTGGATTTTGAGATTTATTGGAGTTGTCTTGTTGGTGGATAAAAGTAGTAAAAGAGTCCCCATGAGATATTTGCAATTTCTGGTAGCTTTTGAAAAGTGCAGTACTTATGCGTGGGGAGCTGCTACATTGAGTTATTTATACAGAGAGATGTGTAACGCAATAGATTATAATGTGCAATCTATTGGCGATTACGTTATCTTAATTCAATTGTGGGCATGGGAACGATGCCCTAAATTAATCTCATCGATTGTGCCTCCACAACAACAAAACAATCCACTTGGCTATAGGTACACAATTTTTAAATTATAGACTTCATTTATAATTTTCATTATTATTGTATGTAACACATTATTTTTTATTGTTGCATAATTGTTATACAGATGGTTACAAAATAGAAATCCTCATATAGCCAGTGATAGTGTGGAACACTGTCGTTTTAAATTAGATTCCATGAAAAGGGGCGAGGTAACTGAGTATACATTTTTCAAATGAACAATGTTATTATTTGTAATTATTTAACGAATTTTTAAATTGCCTTGTAGTTTTTGTGGGTCCATTACTTCAAAGAAGTCCAAGTGTTGTTGAGTCATTTATGTTTTGCTAGGTCTGCAATCTGGACATGTGTAGTGCCGATGATTTGTTTCAATGTTGTTGAATGGCATCAGCCAGATAGAGTCATGAGGCAATTTGGACTGCAACAACCTATACCTGGCCCTCCATTGCAACCTAGCAATATACATGGCCTAACACTAAAAGGAAAAAATGGACATAATTGGAGGCGACTACTGCAGCTAGCGCTTAATGAATGGAATAGTCGCTATGAAAGACGATTTCAATTAATGCCACCACAAGTTGGGCCCCTCAGTGTGAATTTTGAGTATATGAAGTGGTTTAGGCATAACGGTCGTTTAAGTTAACTGACCACTTTTGTCCACCTTGTTGAGACATAGGATCGTAAGCCTCCTCAACTTCAAACATTGTTCTCTGAATATCATAAATGCAGACAATGTGAGAACAAACCTTTTCTTGATTTTTCTGAATCTCTTTCATAACCTTCGAGCAACAAATCTGACCACTTTGTAATTCTCTTTGAGCTTTACGATCACGGTCTACAAAATATTGTCGACATCTACTGTATGTTGACTTCACAAGGGCAGTTATTGGTATGTTGCGACAACCTCTAAAAACTTTATTTACACATTCAGATAAATTAGTTGTCATATGACCGTACCTACGCCCTCCTCTGTCATATGCCATGGTCCATTTTTCTTTTGAAATCTTGCCAATCCATGTTTTTATGGTAGGACTCAAATCACAAAATTTGTCAAAATTCCTATCAAATATATGCTTGCAAGGAGTGTATCCTGCACATTAGCCATTACCAATTTTAGTAAAATTATCATAAAAAATAAGATATATTAAAGTCAAATCTTACCTAATTTTTTCAACATTTGTTTTTGTTTCTCATTCTGGAACTTGTGGTTGAAATTGCTTGCAATATGTCACACGCAGTAAACATGATAAGCATGAGGAGGTTGCCACCCAAGTGCTTCATTAGCAATGGCTGACTTTATACTTGTATGACGATCAGAAATGAGATATATACCATCTTTATCTGTGACATGTTCACGCAAGTGTGCCAAAAATCATGACCATGCTATTAATGTTTCTCCCTCAACCACAACAAATGCGAGCGGAAGAACATGGCCATTTGCATCTTGTGTTGTTGCCATTAATAGCGTTCCACGATATTTTCCATACAAGAATGTATCGTCGACTTGTATGATTGGCTTGCAATACTTGAAAGCTTCTTTACATTGACCGAAAATCCAAAATACTCGATGAAACTGACGGTATTCACGACTCACCATATTGCCAACTACAAAAATCATCGTCACATATTTGATAATACGATCCTGGACAATGATTTTGCATGTGCTTCAGCCATGACGAAAGTTGGCCATAAGATTCATCCCAATCACCATACTCAATCATAATGGCCTTTTGTTTAGCCTTCCAGGCCTTTCTGTATGAAATTTTATAGTTAAACATACCACTGATCCTTTCTTGAATTAAAGAAATTTTCAATGACAGATCTTCTTTAATCATCCCTATGAAAATAATTATAACAAAAATTAATTATCAACATAAACCAGATCAATGATAAACAAACATGAATAATTAAAATAGTTAAAATCATACCTACTACACACGTAGCAATCAAATTTGAATCAAGTTTGTCATGGTCTTGTGTTTACTTATATTCAAACATGTGTGTGGTCCTCCTCACTGCGTAACTTTCCATGTATAAGTTTTTTTTAGATACAATTGCCCTCATATAAAAAGGGCATGGGATGTCATCATTTCTATTTGCGCAGCAAACAACATATTTTTGTGATTTTGATTCAACAACTTTAAAAGTTTGGTGCACCTTCATAACATACTGTTGCAGTGCATTTTTTACTGCATTTTTGCTTTCAATTTCCATGCCAAAAAATAATTCTTGGCCAATATTGAAGGTTGATCCCATATCGAAACCACATATGTCTTCTTCATCTGGATGACTCCAATTAATGTTACTATAATTAGAAGCAGATTCCCAAAATGCAGTCTCACTTCCACCTGCAAATAAATCTTAATATACAGTTTTTTTCTCAAAAGTATTTATGAAAATAGGTCTCTTTTAGTGTTATTTAATGTCCATTACTGGTTTAAAACTATATACCAATACGGGCCTCTTCTGTATACTATTTACGAAAACATATTATAAGATTACAATATTATTTAATTAAATATACCTTCTTCATCTATGTTAGATATATCATCGATATCTTCCTCCTCATCCAACGAGTCCTCAACATATGAATTAGATATGATGTAATCATCATCATCAGAATCATCATCTAAATTTATTGCAAATCTTTGAACTTATGATTCATTGCCGGCTTTATTATTCCCACATGATAATAGTGAATTTGTCACATTCAACGTAGAAGCACCGACAACATCTACTTCAACGCACAATTCAATGACACTTATTTCATGTTGTTGTTGAAAACTTTCAATCATTGTTTCAACATCTTCATCGTTACAAATTTGCAATGCAATATATTTACCTGCAACTAAAAATCGGCAAGTCATAGAAGATATACTTTCATTTTTATCTAATTTTACCTTATCTCGAATTCTTTTTTTTAACCCATCAAAAGTTACACCACGTTTAATTTGAATAGCCTTTTTAGGGCCTTCAAATCTGATGTTGTTGTCACTTTGAAATATTCTTCCATTCAAATAAATCAGAACAATAATCGAAGAACTCATTTTTATAATAAAACCTACAAAATACATCAATAATGTCATCAATAATTTTCATTAACTACGATAACACCAACAAATAATACAAATTAATAAAAAATTAATAAATATATTACTGGTTTTCACCTCACAGAAGAAATATCAACAAAGTTGTAATATAGAGAGAAGGAAAATTGGAGAGATGCAAAAATGTACCAGAGAAAGAAAATTGGAGAGATGCGAAAATGTACCAGAGAAAAAAAATTTGTTAATAAACTAACATTCCGAAAGAAGTTCTTCCGGATGTTAATATCATCAATTCCGGAAGAAGTTGTTCCGGAAGACACTTCCGGAACCACTTCTTCCAGAATTGAGCATTGTAACTTCCGGAAGAAGTTCTTCCGGAAATTCAACATTCTCATTCCGGAACTACTTCCTCCTGTAGTTAAAAGTTATTCCGGGAATAGCTTTTTACTGTTCATCTTCTCTAAACAACTACCCAGAAAATGAAAAAAAACCCGATAAATGCGTACCTTCGACGAAATAGGAACAACAATGACTAACACAACTTCAAATACGAAACAACTGCTTCACGGGACCACCAAATCTTCAAATACGGAACAACTACTTCACGGGACCACCAAATCTTCAAAGCTTTTTACGGAAAAGGATAGCAATAGCAAGAAGACGGGAATGAAGGTGAAATGGAAGGGTGTAAAATGAAAAAGCAGTGCAGTAAATTTAAAGAAAACAACACAGGGACAAAATTGTCATTACATATGCATTAAATATTATTTTATTTTTAGTTATTATTATAAAATGAAATTTATTTTTACTTCACGTTGTTATAAAATTATAATTATTTTTTATTATATATTAAGTTTTGTAATACAAATTAAATGTTATCATAATAAATATTTAATATTTTTTATAAAATATACCAATTAATTAATTTTTATGATTTGAATTATACTAAATTGTCACACAAATTATTATTTACATTTACATGCGCGTAAAAAAGGAATTACAAATATTAGTCATAATTATGTTCACTAATAATTTATGTATAATAATATTATTTATTTTATAACGTAATTTATTTATTAAAATTAAATAATTAGAAAAATACAGCATTTTAAAAAAAGCTACCAAAATAACTTCAGGAAGAACCTTATTCCGGAAGAAGAAAATGGTCTTCGGAAAAATTCCGGAACACATCCTTCCGGAACGTATTCCGAAGTTCTTCCAGAAGCCCACCTTCTTCTTCCGGAAGAAGGTTCTTCTGGATGTTTTCCGGAGTGACGTCTTCCATAAATTTTTCTGGAAGAGGGATCTTCCGGAACAGCCTTTGCAGAAGGGCAAAATTGCTCATTCACTGTTTGCTGGGTGCCCCAACAATATTGTTGGGTGCATGTAGCAACTCCCAATCATTTGGAATAAGGAAAGAAGAAAGCCCAAACAAGGAACATAGGAAACGTGTTTCCTGCAAACAAAAACGAAAAGTAAAGTAAAAAGTAGGGGCATAAACTAGAAAGTAGAAACAATGGTTGTGCAGGCTATAGTGTTTGAAAAGAATAAAGTAGAAGTGACATGTAGCAGGTGACATAACAGTCTCTTTTCTATCAATTAGTAAAATATCAAACATATTAAAGCAAACAATCGGGTTCAGATACAAGGCAAATTTCCCCATCTAGGGTAGTTTTACAAACTATTTCCCCAGATGGGGTTGTTTTCAAATATTTTCCGGGAGGGGGCAGTTTTATACATAACCGCCAGAACCACTGGCGAGTTTGGTGTCCGTGAGCAAATCGCCATTGACACTGGCGATACATGCATGCACAGTGACCAACTCGCCACTTCGAATGGCGACATGCACAAAGCTTCGTTAGCATAGGGAACCGCCAGTCAAACTGACGAGTTCCATGGACTGAGGGGTGCAAGCCTTGGTACGCAGTAGCTCAGGCCTTGGCAGAGCTTCATGAAGTCGCGTCAAGGGTGCAGAGCAAATCGCCAATGAGGATGGCGATTTGCGTTTGACAAGAATCGCCAACATGGATGGCGGTTTGCTTGATTTCAAATTTTTGCTCTCCTTCCATTATAAAAGAGGAAGCTCCCGAGAGTGCACCTGCGCTTCCTTCTTGCTTCCATTGCTTTATTCTTCTTCATAAGTTCCCCCATTACATTGCTTTCTTGTTATTTTGTTCCACTTTTTTGTTTTTGGTAAGTATTTTTGAATGGTAAATATTTTTTGTGTTATATATATTATATGAATGGTAAATATTTTGTTTATGTTTGTAGGGCTGTGCTTTATTCTTGAAGTGGTTTCACTCCTTGTACGTGGTTCCTGTTACGTGATTTCTGTGTTTGGTAAGTGGTTCTTAACTTGATAACTTTAGTTGATAGGTTAATATTATTTAAGTTAGGTTTTATAAATTATATGTTATTAGTTGTGTTATATATATAGATATATGTTAGGTTAGTTATAGTTAAATTGATAATATTATTTTCTTTAAATTTTGTTGATGTTAGATGAAATTTTTAAATTTTAAGTAGTACTTTGAAATATTAATATTATTTGTGTTAGATGCATATGTTACAAATTTGAGTTGGTATATTATGATTTGTACGTTAGTTGTAGTTGATTTATTAATATGATTTTGTTAAGATTTTTTAAATTTGTATGTTATTATTTGTGATAAAATTATTTGTAAGTTAATTTTAGTTGTTATGTTATTATTATTTGGTTTAGATTTATTAGGTTTGTATGATATTATTTGTATTTTATATATGGTATTTTAGGTTTAGTTAGAATGTGAATATTATTTAATTGACTTATTTATAGTTTTTATTGAAATATATTATATATATATATATATATATATACACACACACACACACACGTTGTTAAAATTTTTTATTCCATGATTTTTTTTATTTAATACCATTTTTGTGTGTATAATATTTGTTATTTAATTTAAATGTTAATAATTGGAAAAAAAACATGGTCATTTAATTAAATTTATGTAGGTATTTTAATATTTAATTTTGTTATGTATAGAGTATTTTAGTTAGTAAACTAAGTTTTGTTGTGTTAAATTTATGTACGTGTTTTATTTTATAATTTTATTATGTACGTATTTTAATTTGGTCACTTATTTAAATTTATGTTGCCATGTTAATTTTTAATTTTGTTATTTGTAGAGTATTTTAGGTAGTATTTTAAGTTTTTTTGTGTAAAATTTATGTAAGTGTAACAATTTTTAATTTTATTATGTATTTTAATTTGGTCATTTATTTAAATTTTTGTAGCTATTTAATTTTTAATTTTGTTATTTGTAGACTATTTTAGGTAGTATTTTAAGTTTATTTGTGTACAATTTATGTACGTGTTTAAATTTTTAATTTTGTTATGTATTTTAATTTGGTCATTTATTTAAAATTTTGTAACTATTTAATTTTTAATTTTGTTATTTGTAGACCATTTTAGGTAGTATTTTAAGTTTATTTGTATAAAATTTATGTACGTGTTTAAATTTTTAATTTTGTTATGTATTTTAATTTGGTAATTTATTTAAATTTGTGTAGGTATGTAATTTTTAATTTTATTATTTGTAGAGTATTTTAGGTAGTATTTTAAGTATTTTTGTGTTAAATTTATGTACGTGTAACAATTTTTAATTTTCTTATGTATTTTAATTTGGTCATTTATTTCAATTTGTGTAGGTATGTAATTTTTAATTTTGTTATTTGTAGAGTATTTTAGGTAGTATTTTAAGTTTTTTTTGTATTAAATTTTTGTACGTGTAAAAATTTATGTATTTTAATTTGGTCATTTATTTAAATTTGTGTAGCTATTAAATTTGTAATTTTGTTATTTGTAGAGTATTTTAGAACATTTATTTAAATTTGTGTACGTATTGTTATTTTTAATTTTGTTATTTGTTCAAATTGATGTATTTTGTTATTTATTCAAATTTTAATTATGCGGTATGTATACTTAATTTATTTTTTCTAAATATAGTTAATTTTTTTAATGTAAAATTTTTGTTGTCAATTTTTTGTATTATATTTTACTTTACAATATCAATGACATCTTCGTCGTCATCTTCATCTAGTATACACATTAAGTCTGGTCCAATAGATGGAGACGTTTTATGGCTGCAACCTAAACATGTTTTCGAACATGTTTGGAATGGGGAACCAGACAGAAAATTACATATCAGACAAGCTGTACCCATCTATCAAGTACAAGAAGAAATACCAGAGGAAATTATTCTTCTGCTTCGCCAATCTGGATTTTATTGGATAATGAAGATGAGGTACCTAAAAATTAATTCTTCATTAATTACAGCCTTGATTGAAAGATGGAGGCCCGAGACACACGTTTCACTTGAGATGCGGAAAGGCTATGATTACTCTTCAAGATGTGTCAGTCTTGTTAGGTCTTCGTACTGAGGGGGAACCATTAATTGGTCAGACTAATCTTGATTGGGCTGAATTGTGTGAAGAATTATTGGGAGTCAGACCACAGGAAGGTGAACTTCAAGGCAGTGTGGTCAAATTAAGTTGGCTGGCTCACCATTTTTCAGAAATAAATATCCATGACGGTAACGTAGAACAATTACAAAGGTTTACCCGTACATGGATCCTCAGATTCATAGGAGGAGTTCTATTGGTTGACAAAAGCAGCAGTAAAGTTTCCCTAAGGTACCTCCAATTTTTACGGGACTTTGAACAGTGCAACACGTATGCATGGGGACCTGTCGTGCTTGCTTATTTATACAGAGAGATGTGCAGCGCCACCGATTACAAAATAAAATCAATCGGAGGTATGTGCATCTTAATCCAAATGTGGGCATGGGAACGCTGCACGACTTTGGCTCAAAAGAGAACTCCTCCTATAATAGAAAACAAACTACTCAGACACAAGTTAGTTGTTTAAAATAAAAATTCATTTGAAAATAATCAATAATGTAACGCGTCGACAGTAATTATTTCATATTTTTTTTGTAGGTGGCTGCGACGTGGAAACCAACATATTGGCAATGATGATCTAATAGTTTTCCGTCGCAAATTGGATATCATGAAACGACATGAGGTAACAAGATCATTATATATTCGTTAAATAATAAATAAAATGTCATGGTTTAAGATAAATTAACAATTGTGTTATTGTATGCAGTTTCTGTGGGAGCCTTACACAACAACTGTTATGTCGATGTTGCCTCCCATTTGTTTGGTTGGCAGTGTGGCGTGGTGCGCAGTGGTGCCACTCATTTGTTTTCATGTTGTAGAGTGGCACCAACCTGATAGAGTGTTGCGACAATTTGGAATGCAACAACCTATTCCGGAGTCTCCTTCGCAAGCATAGAATATCCATGGGCTAACGCTGAAAGGCAAACAAGATGAAAATTGGTTCCAGCTGTTGGCCCCAATGATCAATCAGTGGAATAATTGAGCTGAGTTTAGGGTCGACGCTTATCCTCGACAGGAGGGCCTATTGAGTTTTAACTCGGATTACATGGTCTGGTATAGGCGAAAAACAAAGATGTTTGTCGACCCAAACAATGCAAACACAACTACATTGGTATTTATTTCTTTTTAATTATTTAACTTCAATTTATTTTTTAAAGCATCAACATTAATTTGCTTACCCTAATAATTGCTGGGTGAAGTTGCGGAGACATTGCAGTATATGGTGTCACCACAAGGGCGAAACACATGGACAGTTGATGATCTCGTGCCATATGTGGAAAAGTTAGCGATTTTATCCCAAGAGAAAGAGAGGATCACTGAGCCTGTGGAACATGGTCCAGTATCAGAGCGTCGATTTCCGCCACAACAGTTTCACATGCTTCAGTTAAGTGTTGAAACTCAAGGTTTTGACAGACGAAGGGAGATTGTTCAAGCCGAAGATTTTTCCCAACAAATGGAGCAGCGTGGCCATGGAATGTATTACACGCCACCAACATTTCCTCAGTATCTTTCGCAGATGTATCAGTATCCTTTCGAAGGTCATGACACTGATATGTTTGCAAGCGAACATTCGTTTGGTGGTGTTGCAGAAACACATCCTCATTTTTCATGGCCAACCATGACCCCTTCGCAGCAACATGATGCCCCAATGGCAACACCTAATGCCCCATTAGGTCCGCAATGGGATGTACCCGGAGCAATACCTGATATGAGTGACTTATTAGGTGTTGATTTGCGTCAGGAGTTTTCTGCAGAGGCTGAGCAACAAGGGCGGAGACAACGCGCAAGAAGAAATCCGGATCGTCAAGCCCGAAAGTGGGATCGACCATGTGACACATCCTCACGCCATTACGGACACCATAATGACTGATTTTGATGTCTCTATTTGAAATTTGTGTTGTATCTTTGTAATTAGAATTTCAGACTTAATTTATGGTATCTCATACTACTTGTTATGGAATTTGTTATGGAATTGCGTTTTCAAAGACTATTTGTTATGGAATCACCATCGCGGACACCATAATGACTATTTTAATGTTGCGCATCAAACTAGAATAATAAATAAAGTCATAAAGAAAAATTAAAGTAGACAAATCAAAATAAGTAATGGTAGTAATCATAATGACTATTTTTATGTCGCGCATCAAACTAGAATAATAAATAAAGTCATAAAGAAAAATTAAAGTAGACAAATCAAAATAAGTAATGGTAGTAATCATAATGACTATTTTTATGTCGCGCATCAAACTAAGTATATGGTTTAGGTTTAGGGTTAGTGGTTAGGGTTTAGGGTTAGTGGTAAGGGTTTGGGGTTAGTGGTTAGGGTTTAGGGTTAGTGGTTGGGTTTGGGGTTAGTGGTAAGGGTTTAGGGTTTAGGGTTAGTGGTTAGGGGTTAATGTTAGGGTTTAGGGTTAGTGGGTATGGTTTAGGGTTAGTGGTTATGGTTTAGGGCTAGTGGTTTATGTTTAGGGTTAGTGGGTATGGTTTAGGGTTAGTGGTTAAGGTTTAGGGTTAGCTTTTAGGGTTAGTGGTTGGGTTTAGGGTTAGTGGTTAGTGTTTAGGGTTCGTGGTTTAGGTTTAGGGTTAGTGGGTTAGGTTTAGGGTGGTTTAGGTTTAGGGTTAGTGGTAAGGGTTTAGTGTTAGTGGTAAGGGTTTGGGGTTAGTGGTTAGGGTTTAGGGTTAGTGGTTGGGTTTAGGGTTAGTGGTTTAGGTTTAGGGTTAGCGGTAAGGGTTTAGGGTTAGTGGTAAGGGTTTGGGGTTAGTGGTTAGGGTTTTGGGTTAGTGGTTAGTGTTTAGGGTTAGTTGTTTGGGTTTAGGGTTGGTGGTTTAGGTTTAGTGTTAGTGGTAATGGTTTAGGGTTAGTGGTAAGGGTTTGGGGTTAGGGTTTAGGGTTTAGGGTTAGTTGTTTGGGTTTAGGGTTAGTGGTTTAGGTTTAGGGTTAGTGGTTAAGGTTTTGGGTTTAGGGTTATTTGTTAGGGTTTAGGGTTAGTGGTAAGAGTTTAGGGTTAGTGGGTAGGGTTTAGGGTTCTCATTTAGTATCAATTTGAATACCCGTTAGTTCATTAATTGCCTTAGGGTTTAGGGATTAGTGTTCAGCATTTAGGGGTTTGGGTTTGGAGTTTAGGGTTTAGACTTGAGGGTTGAGGGTTAATGGTTAGGGTTTAGGGTTTAGGTTTACGCCTTAGGGTGTATGAGCTAGTTTAGGGCTTAGGGGTTAGGGTGAGGTTTAGGAGTTAGGTCTAGGGTTTAGACTTGAGGGTTAATGGTTAGGGTTTAGGGTTTAAGTTTACGCCTTAGGGTGTATGAGCTAGTTTAGGGCTTAGGGTTTAGGTTTAGGATTAGTGGGTAGGGATTTGGTTTAGGTTGAGGTTTATGGTTAGTGGGTACGGTTTTGGTTTAGGGTTTATGTTTATGGTTTTAACTAACGAATTCATTGAACCCCACAAATAAGTAATGTACAAAAGCCAAAATGTTTTTAACTACCGAATTCATTGAACCCCAAAAATTAAATACATTGAACAAAACGTAAACAAATACAAGTCACTTGACTAACATACATAAATCAACGATTTGAACAACTCCCACGCTCAGATTGCATTGGACAGCGACGCGTGTTATGCCCTTCGGCTCCACATCTACTACATTTTGGTCGGTGCTCAGATGGTTCGACCCAATCCATCTTATTTCTTATCCTTGTTGATTTTGGCCGATCTTTTGTACGAATTGTAGTTGGGTCAGGGATAAGTGTCCATGCGTCATCAGAAGAAGGAATAGCCGCTACATTCCCAAGAGGCCACCATTGTGCAGAGTAAGCTTTTAAGATGTGCTCGTTTATATAAACATCTATATATTGGTAGTAGTTCATGCTCACGTAACCACAAGCTGCAATAATGTGTGAACATGGATAGTGAAGCGCAGAATACCTTCCGCATTGACAATGATGACCATTCAAGTTAACTGCCTACTTTTGTCCGCCACGTTGCGTTATAGGGTTGAAGCTCTCCTTTACTTCAAACCTTGTGGAGTGGATATCATACACGCGAACGATGTGCATACAAGCTTGTTCTTGATTTTTCCTCAGTTCTTTAACAAGATTTGAACAATATACTTGGCCTTCATTTAACTGTCTTTGGGCTTGGCGGCCACGCTCAACAAAGTACTTTCGACACCTACTGTACGTTGATTTCACCAATGCCGTTATAGGAATGTTGCGACAATCCTTTAAAACCTTATTGATACATTCTGAGAGGTTCGTTGTCATGTGGCCATATCGACGTCCTTCTCTATCATAAGCCATCGTCCATTTTTCCTTTGAAATGCGATCAATCCATGTGGCTATGGCTGGACTTAGTTCACGAAATTTTTCTAAATTTTGATAAAAAAATGTGCTTGCAAGGAGTGTAGGCTGCATAAAATAAGTTATGAATAACAATTTTAAGTATAAATGAAAGTTAAATAAACGTGATCATGAAATATGAAATCTTACCCAATTTCTTCAACATTTCTTTTTGTTTTGGCATTATTAAATTTTCGATTGAAGTTGCTTGCTATGTGTCGCACGCAGTAGACATGATAACCGTGGGGAGGTTGCCAACCAAGTGCTTCATTAGCGACAACGGACTTTATACTCGCGTGTCGATCAAATATCATACAAATACCATTTTTATCTGTGACGTGCTCACGCAAGTGTGCCAAAAACCATGACCACGCTGTCAACGTCTCACCTTCGACCACCGCGAATGTTAGAGGAAGGACACCACCATTTCCATCTTGTGATGTGGCCATTAAGAGGGTCCCACGATATTTGCCATACAAATGTGTGCCGTCAACTTGTATGATTGGCTTACAGTACTTGAAAGCCTCTTTACATTGGCCAAAAGTCCAAAAAACTCTATGAAATTGGCGGTGTTCGCGACTAACCGTATTTCCAACGATAAAATCGTCATGTAGTATTTGAAAATACGATCCAGGAGAATGATTTTGCATGTGTGTTAGCCACGACAAAAGTTTCGCATATGACTCATCCCAATCACCATATTCAATAGCAATGACTTTCTGTTTCGCCAACCAAGCTTTTTTGTACGACACCTTGTACGCAAATTGACTGTTAATCCTCTCTTGAATCAATGAAATTTTTATCGATGGATCTTCTCTGATCATGCCTGTCAATAGAATAACAAAATTTAAATTACAATTAAGGCTAAACAATAACATAATATGAACATAAAATACGTACCTACTACACAAGTGGCAATTAAATCTAAATCAAGTTTCTCGTGATCTTGGGTCATGGTCATATTGAGACGTGTGTGTGGTCCATCCCATTGAGTGACTTTCCATGAATAAGTTTTTTTAGATAGAATTTCCCTCATATAGAAAGGGCAAGGACAATATGCATTTTTATTCAAGCAACAAACGACATACTTGTCTCATTTGCTTTCAACCACTTTGAAACTTTGATGCACCTTCTTAACATATTGTTTGACTGCATTCTTGACCGCATCTTTACTATCAAAATCCATGCCAACATTAAAACTGGATGGCATCTTCAAACCACAAATGTCCTCCTCATCAGGATGACTCCAGTTGATATTATTATAATGCAAAGCATCATTCCAAAATGGATTCTGAATTCCTTGTACACCTTATAGTCCAAAAAAAATTCAAATCATACTTATTTTGCATTAAATACAATTGTCGTGAAATAATAAATGTATTGAAGTATTTTTTAAGAGGAAATTATACCTTCTACTGGGTGAACAATTCTTACTGGTGGAATCACCTCGGTGACTTCATTGTCTGTATCAGATATACCGTCAACACTGTCATCTTCGTCTAAAGACTTTTCAACGTATGAGTTAGACACAAGATAATCATCATCATCATCATCTTCGTCAAGATGTAAATTGCTCATATTTGTTGGCGGTTGTGTGTCATCATTAGATAAATAATTTCCACATGATGTAACCAAATTTGCAAAATGAAACATTGAACCACCAGTCACATCCTTTTCTATGTACAATTCTAGAACCTACATTTCTTGTTGTTGTTTAAAACTTTCCAGCATCGTTTCAACGTCTTCGTCAAATTTGCAAGGCAATATATTTTCCTGACACTAAAAATCTACAACTGATAACAGAAATAATTTCATTATTTTGTAATTTTATCTTGTCTCCAATTTTTTTCTCCAAAGAATTGAAACTAATTCCACGTTTAATCAGAATAGCTTTTTTACTGCCTTCAAATATTACACCATCATTATCTTCATATACCCTTCCATTGAAATATAACACTATTATAACCGAATTCATCGTGTACCTACAAAAACAATATTTTAATTAATTAATCATAATAAATTCAAAATAGTAAAATGTAATCACAAAAATTTTCTTCAACACAATTTGACATTAAAACTTTCTTCTATAAAAAAATTATTAACTTGAAATATTTTGGATGGTAAACACTTAAAAAAAAACGATTCCAAGGTAGTAACTTTAAAGCCCAAATAAACCATAAACAAAGTTAGTATTATTTATAAATAATTAATTTTCACAATAATAACTTCAACATACGTACTTCAAATAAATATAATGGGAAAAAAATTAATTTTAAATACCGTTCAAGTTGAATGCAAATAAATTTTTAAGACACACCAACAAATCATGAACATCAACCTTATCTAATTAAAAAATTAATATAATTTTATATTAAAATAAATTTCCACACTCAAAATACTTACTTCAAATAATTATGATGTTATAAATTTTTTTACTTTCACACAACTTTGACCATACATGCTTCATTAATTTTTAACACACTAACAAACTATCAACACCAACCTAATCTAATTAAAAATATACTCAAAATTCCATATTTACCAAATTTTTTCGGGACTCAAATATTTTCTTTAAGTAAATATCATCACATATTTCTTCTATTTTATACACACAAACAAGCATATAAAATATAAAACTAATTTAATTAAAAAATTATTTAAAACTATAAATTCAAACTGCTCTAAAAAATTACTTCAAAAATATTTTATAATATAATTTATTTTACTGAAATTTACGAACCTCATTCACAAATTTAACCCTCAAAAACCAAATTTCAAACCATTTAAAAATTTGATGACAAATTTCTTCTATTTTATACACACAAACAATCATATAAAATATAAAACTAATTTAATTAAAAATTTCATAAAAACTATACATTCAAACTGCTACAAAAAATTACTTAAAAAAGAATTATAATACAAATTATTTTACTGGAAATTACGAAATAAAAATATAAAACTAATTTAATTAAAAAATTAATAAAAACTATACCTTCTAACTGCTATTAAAAATTAGTTAAAAAAAATTATAACACAAATTATTAATTTCAAAACTACAAACCTGATTCAAATATTTAAGCTCAAGAAACAAATTTAAAACCTTACGCGGATATCCCTAAACACTCAGACAACTCAAAGCTACTTGTGCATTGAAAAAACTCAAAGCGTGATTGTGAGCACACAGCTAAAAGAATTTTTCGTATATATAGGCACTAAATCGCCAACAGAGATGGCTATTTTCTCTGCCCTAACTCGCCAGTGGGAGTTGCAACTTGCACTCAAATCGCCAATGGCAGTTGCAACTCCCCTTCTCTGAAAAAAGCTACCCGTACCATTGAAAAGCAGCCCCTACAACTGAAAGCTTAGCCTGCAAACTGCACCGCGAGTCGCCAGTCAAACCAGTGGTTTGCGAAACCACTGGTTGACTTGCCAGTAGAGGTGGCGAGTTCCACCTGAAACGAACTCGCCAGTGGAGGTGGCGGTTTACCTGCCACGTGGCCTTGTCGCAATGAACTTGCCATTAGCAATGGTGGTTTGCTTGTAACTCCATGCATTTTCCGTATAAAACTGTCCCCTCCCGGAAAATATTTGAAAACAACCCCATCGGGAGAAATAGTTTGTAAAACTACCCCAGATGGGAAAATTTGCCTCAGATACAACGTGCAAAAAAATTCAAATTCCCACCCAATCGTGTAAATCCATATGAAACCATTTTTTGCAATCTGATAACACGTGGCCCATCTATATTTATCCGATACAACTAAACTGGTCTTCATTCAGATCAGCCGGTTTCAGGCGGGCCGGATATTCTTGCCCAGCCACACCCACCTCAGTCTTTCTTCCTTTTTCTTTCATTTCTTTTCTTTTTTTCTTTCTTCCCTCCTTCCCTCACAAATCCCTCCCCTCTACGAGTATTTTTTTCATGTTTATCAACCCAACGAAATCATGAATTTACAACATAACAAAATCATGATTTTATTATATTACAAAATTTGAAACACGACAAATCATGATTCCATTGAACTATAATTATTTAGCAAACATTTTTTTTTAAAAAATTATTTTTTTCTCTTGACTTTATAGGTCAATAAATTGAAATACTTTTATATTTAATGAGGTTATAATGTCAATTGGATAGAAAAATATGAATAATGAAAGTCAATATTTCTTTTACCAATCCGACTTATGAAATCGAGCCTAATGATATTAGTTTTGAGAGTGATAAGATAAAAATGTGGATAGTAATAACATTGATATGCGGTCGCAATCTGATATGCAATCGCAATCTACCTATCCTAACTTTTCTAGTTAGTTCATGACTCATAACATATATTACATAACTTTTGTATGTCTTGATTTATGAAACCTTATGCTTTGTTACTAAATAATTTTTCTATGGTTTTGACACTTGGGAGAGGTGGTTACGGCATTTCAGAGGTAGCTTTGCCCCTGTAAAATCAAAAAGAAATTTATTTGTTGTTGATATTAACAGAGCGGCAAATCAAAATTTGAATACAAATTAAATTATGTTTAGGTAAGAAGAAAGAGGACTGTGGTGATGTGCTAGAGCTCCAACCGATTCATTGTGCTAATGATGGTTACCAATTGCAATCTGGACATTGCATGTTTTTATTTATTTAAAGAAAGGTTACCGGTGAATAATCTAATCCATTGATTGTCTTATCATTACATCTAACGGTGTATCATGGTCCATGAGTGAACCACTTCAAACACACTAAAACTACATGGTCCACGCGTGAACCACTTTTTCTTAGGATCCACCGTAGCAATAGACTTCAAGACGACAAACATTTAAACCCATCCATAACCGAAAGGCAAAAGATTTTCAAGTCACCCTATACGCATTTAAAACGAAAGAATATGAGTGAGGTCGAGAAATCAATTACTACAAAACTTTTGTGATTTACTAATGTTGCGAAGATTTAATTAACTTAGTCAAATGACATTGAATACACCAAAAAGGAAAAAAAATATAATCTCATCGACGCTTGTACAAACAAGGTTTAAGCATTGGCCATTCAATTTCCTTCTGCTTAGAAATTTGCTTTTCCTACACACACAAGAGTAAGTTTAATCAGTACTTAGCAGAGAGGATCATATATTGTTAATATAAACTAGCATCAGAAGATTCAGAACCCGTGCATTGAACAGTTTTTAAGAAAAACAAGAAATAATACTAAATAAATAAAAATAAAATGAGTAAAAAAAACTTGAAAAACTGTCCAGCCCTGTGGGTGGACAGTTTTTATAATACTATTGACTATTGATAATAAATGAGCAAAATCAAATCAAATCACAACCAGCAACATACCTTTTTTGTGAAGTAAAACAAAATAAACATTTTATTTGAGAAGTCCTGCACTGAGTAAATATCAGTTAGCACAATCCAATTCCATATTTATTTGTTGTAGTAACGAAATGAACAAATCCTCACCTGTTTCACAGAGTTGAAACCTAGCTTGGAAATAGCATTTGAAAACTTTTCAGGGTCTGCTCCTCCGGTATTTGGATCAAACCTGCTCTTTACTTCTGCTATCAAAAGCCAGCCACTGTTCAAAAAACTATACTAAGTCAGATCCTAAGTAGGGAAGCAATATCCAACCTGAAAAGCTAAAATCCATATGAAAGAAAACAAACCCTGGCTTGAGCACTCTGTACGATTCTTTGAGGTAACTTTGGTAGTTGGTTCCCATCAATGAAAGACAGAAGACGGCGACCTCAACGGATGAGGAGTCAAGGGGAGTCTGCAAAAAATTCACAGCAGGAGTATGTATGCTTGTAAGTAACATAACCATGAAATGTTAAAATAAAAGCTTTAAGACTGTTCTTTCTTATGGTATGCACTTCACATATTTTGGAATTCATGTACATGGAATTTGACACAAGGCAACTGTTAGATAGGCATCAAGTGAGCCAGCCCCTGTTAGTTAGGCATTTTTAGTTAGAAGCAGACCTTAAAGGAAAACTCTTAGTAGTTATTTAGTTAACCTGCAATAAACAGAAGCACAGAATTTATTTGGGTGGGAGAGACCAGGCTCTTGAGCACTACTTAGGGGAAGACACCATTGTATATCATTCTTGCTCTTCTAGTGTTGGAGGAGGATATTCAACAAAAATTTCCAACTTTCTATCTGTTATATGTTGAACCAATATCTATCAACAATTTACAAAAAAAAACTCATGCTTTAAAGTATCCAAAACTATATAATTAGGATAGCAGGAAACAATTTTGTTCTTGCCGTTTAGTATATAATAAAACTTGAGTCAGCTTGGACCAGACTCAAAACTTGAGTTTGTTTACTTAATTAAACAAATGAGTTAGATCAAACATTTGAAGAGCCAAGCCAGAATATTTCACAAATGGCTCAGCTCATTTACACCCCTATGTAAAACTGTAAATACATTCCCACTCACAAGAAATACATGTCAGCCTATTATTTGACTAGGAAGAATAAATGATACAAATCTCAAGCATGACCAGTTGCCTTAGTTTTGTAACATGTTACCAGTAATAACAGCATATTATAATCCCTATCGTGGATAGGAACATCGGGGGCCTATCCTATAAATCCAAGGCACCACTTTCTGCAGCATGAAAATGGGTTGAATGGTGGGAAGAAATACAATAGGTGGAAGTGCTGGTGGGTAGCTCTAAACTGGTCCATTTGGCAGCATAGGAATAAGGCTATTTTCATGAATGTTCCATTCAATGGCAGTAAGCTGATGGAAGATGCACTGTTTCTGGTATGGACATGGCTCAGAGCAACGGAGGAAAATTTTACAATGCACTATAACTACTGGTCTAGCAATCTATCAGCTGGTTTTCTGTAGGCTAGGGGGACACCAGCAGTGGTTCTTTTGTAATGTTCATTTGTTGACTAGTTGGTTCCTATCAGTCTGTATCCAGCCTGACATGCGGATCCACTAGCTTAACTTACATCATCCTGTATCTATAGTACCACTGGTACTCTGTTCTATATCAATATATATATTAATTTTGCTGACCAAAAAAAAAAAAAACAGCATATTATAATCTTTATATTAAAAAAAAAATAATGAGCAGATAATGTTTTTATTTTCCAAATAAATGAATCTACACACTATACAATCATGTGAAATAAACAGCAACAGAAGGAATAAACTGACTTTCTACATAAATTGTGATTTATAAAGGAAAGGATGACAGATAAGATTACTACTGTCCAATTGCTATGAAAATCTACTTCAATGTGCACTACTATTAGCCTTACAAGAAGAAAACATACATTTGCCATGTTGCAAGCAATTACATTCGGATCATTGGAGACAAGATCTAGAGAGAAGACTTCATTCTTCACACTTTTAGCAATGAGTGCTTCCCCTAAAATGGAAACACAAAGGCATTAGCAATGAGCAAAAAGAACTTGGCTATAGGTAAAAGTTATAATTAACAATAAGATCAGAGTAACTTCTCACCACAACCAAAATCAGCAACAGCAAAAGAAGGGCTCTGTTTTTTCAGCCACTTAATAATTACATTAACTGGCTGTTCTGGCCAATTTGACATTTGTGTTTTGTATCCTGCATGATACTACCAACATAAATGAAAGACAAATTGAGACAGCCAATAAGAATGGATTATTCAAACCATTACATCTCAATGCTAAGTCTGTGAATGCGCTAATATGCCAGAAGAATTGAAACAAGCTTAAAGGATTAAACTAATATACAAGAGGTTGTCGAATTCAGTCACCTGTCTATCTAAGACAAACAAACATGGCCTAAAAAAATATGTTTCGGAATGAATTTTAAATCCAACTTCTTTTTGTTAATTCCAATCTCAATACCCCTCCCATTTTTTACCCTACACAAACCTCTTGTAATTTGTGAACAACATAACAGCCTCTATACCATTCCCACTAAAACAAACCTCTCCTAATTTCTTATGCAACTAAATTGACCAAGGTAGGTCAATGTAATGTCACCAGGCAGTTTCAATAATTCTCAAAGGAAAGTGAGTGTTATTCACTCTTTTTATTTGTACTTTAAACCCCAAATGCAGGTCATTAAAATTTCAAGAGTCTACAATTGTTATAACCTTTCAGTTTAATGTTCTTCCATAGATCCAAGTGTATTATCCATGTTGAAGGTTAGGGCCTTAGATGCAACATGTAAGTAACAAAGTAAGAAAAGAAAAAAACTTTTATTGTATGCAAGTGTAAAAGTACTTGTCAAGGTGATATGTTTGAACATTTTGCCTAAACAAAGGAACAGCCAATCTTGGTTGAACGACACAAGAAACAATGAAACAATAACTTATCTTTAAAGATTGTCAATTAAAACAGCCCTTACCACATCAAATAGTGAAGGTTCTTCCTTGAAATAATCTAGTGCCTCCTTCCCTCTGAAAAAAACCCATAACTTTTGTCAAGACTTGCAATCAAAATGATACAAAAACAAAAATTTATAAAAACAGTAACAAAACTCAAAGCGTTGAAGCAATAACGATTAAAGAGCAAAAAATGGTCTAAATTTAAGGCTCTAAAAGAATTCAAAGTGCAGGAAGCAAATAAAAAAAAAGACACAATGCAGCATACGTGCAAGTGTAGAGCTTTTCATTAATCATCCTGAAATGCCCACCAGACAACCTCGCTCGCATCTGCGACAAACAAACACCATTCTCATCAAACCTCACAATAAAAAAAAATAAAATATAATAAATAAAAGGTTGTGCTTTTGGGTATGGCATGCCTTTTCAAGAAAGGAAGAGGGTTCCTTCAGCTTTGTGCGCTTAGCAGAAGGAGAAGGAAGAGTTGGTTGCTCCTCCTTACCACCATGTTTGTTTCTGTGTCTCTTTCTTTTCTTGCTCTCACCCATTGCTGCAATTTTGATTGATTTAGTGCTTCAAACCAGAATCGTAACTCTCCTTTTCCTCTTTGCCTTTTGTTCTGGGAAACATAGAACTAGTGCAGCTGGCGCAGGCTTAGGGTTCTTTTCTTTAGCAGCATATTCGCATTACAAACTAATTAAAAATTTAGAACATGCACACATAAAAAAACTGAAGATTTTTCTCATTACAAACTAATTAAAAATTTAGAACATGCACACATAGAAAAATTACTTTAAGCAAAAACAAAAAATTAGACAATATTATCAGTGTCAGCCAACAAATTTTATTAATTTTACTAATAACCTATCAAGTAGACATAATAAACATCTGCATGGACAATAAAATAAGGAAACAGAACATATAGAATTATTAACAATGACCATATCCAAACAATTCACAAGGGCATAGAAAACTAAATTGCCAACGGTTACACCTTAGAAAAACAAATTATGCAAAGAGATATTCAAGTCAAAATTTCTGAATTTCGATCATATCAATGCTTAAAATTCATGAATAACTTCTTGTTCTCTCTATCTCTCTAACATTTTTTTAGGATAGAAATTGTGTGAACATTCAAACCAGAGGCAATGGGTGAAAGGGCAAAGGTCCAAACCAGTGGTGGCGGGTTGACGGCGGCACAACGGCAGTCGCAAACGATGTAGGACTGCAATCGCAAGGAAACACGGTGATGTTTGGCGGGCGGTTGTGTTTGAGTGCAGCAAGGGCACGATGGTGGCCAGAGAGTTGCGCAAGGATACAGGATAGGCAAGGGTTTCTGATGAATTCGGATTAGATTAAGTTTAGCCGTTTAGGTTGAGAGTGTAACTGACTATAACTCTGTAAGGGTGAACGTCATGTGTCCAGTGTTATTGAACTCGGATCGGTCAGCGACTCGGTCAAGAAGGTACTGGGTCAGAGGTGGATAATTGACCCGCACAACTCGGTTCATATTAAAAAAATATTAAATAGTTCATAACCTGTAAATTTTTATACTTAAGGATTCTGAAAATAAAAACAGTATGTAGACAATTTGAATTCTAAACTTTCCATTTTGTTTCCAGACATCAATATTACTCAGAAGTTCAGAACAACTGCACAATTTGAAACTGAACACATAACATACTAATTCAATACATTATACATATTTGGATTCGAAAAGAGCAGTAACATACATAAAGATTGAAAGTGCACCAAACAGAAATGTTCGAATAGATCAGGGCATAGAAGTGCTAACCTATTTTCTGGAACAGCAAAGGGCGTTGCCAGTGACGGAGGCTCCTTCGGTGACTCGGCTGGGGCGAGGAGCGGCGACACTGCTGGGGCGAGGCGCAGCGCGGAGACGCTGCTGGGGCGAGGGGCGGCGACGCTGCAGGGTCGAGGTCCAGGGGCGGCGGCGAGCGGCGACGCTGGTGGGAGAGGGTCTATTCGAGGTCGAGGGACTGAGCAAAGGTGAGGGAGGCTGCGCGAGTTTGTCTTCTCTTCGAGAGAGACAAATTAGGGAAGTTCTAATTTCTTGCTTTTTCAAAACGATGTAGTGTGTAAATTAATAATCTTATATCAAATAAAATAAGTTTTTGAAATAAAAAAATATTATTAAAATAAGTTAAGGTAAATCGTAATTTTAAGTTCGTGAATCATAAACATGTAATATGTGAGGGTGATAATGTCTCGCATGCTAATTTTTTTTATTCCTGTTAGTTAAGTTTTGGGGAAGAATGTACAATTTGTTTTTTCTTTTTAATCTTAACATGAACATATTAATAGATAAAAATTTAAAATACTAAAAAGCAAAATAGTAATTATGCACTATACAATTGAAAGATGCAATCCATGGATCAGATATGCAAGTATGCTATATTGTTGATTGCCATTTTTTGTTTGACTTTATTATGCGGAGAAATTATTACAATTAAATTGTTGAAAAACTAATATAAATTATAAGTTTCACTTATGAAAAAACAAAATAGATTTGAATAGAAAGTAGATTTTTAAATAAGCTAATACATCAGGTCAGGATAGTAAACAAAAAAAAAACCTTTGATAGATAATAAGTCACGTTTAAGCTTTATTTTTATAAAATAGGTCAAGTTTATTTATGTAAAGTCTGTCTATCCTGACCTATTTTCATCCTTACACACTGGGTCATCGATTCAAGATTGGGTTAAGCCGGATCACGCTGATTTATGTGTACAAACAATCCAATAGGTGATTCAGACTCGTTGGGTGCCCGGTTCCCGGGTCAATTGATCAACCTGCTCAATCCGAGCCAAGTTTAATAACTATGCTTGTGTCTTTGGTTTCAAAATAATGGGGGACTTCTATTGACACTACTAGTTTTGCTAATGACACTATCCACGTGGGTGCACTGTAACCATATCCAAAAATACTTAAAAATGAAATCATGATTCTGTTGTTAACTTTTTTTCAACCTCCAGTTGCACAACGAAAATACAATTATGTTGTATAGTTGAGGGTAACACAATGGAATCATGATTATGTTGTGTTATTTGTAGAGCTGTCATGTTGGCCCTAGGGCCAACCCACTTGGCCCTGCATAATGGCCCTATAGGGCCTTAGCCACCTTAATGAGGGACCCTGTAGGGCATAGTTATTAAACTCAACTCGGATCGGCTTGGTCGATCCCTTGGCCCGAGAACTGGGCACCTAATTGATTTGAGCCACATGTTGAAACGGTTCTACATACGACCTGATTTGACTCAGCACGACCCGATTGACTTGGGAGATCAAGTATTTTTTAGGTTTTTTATTATAGTTGAACAACATCACTCATATTAGAAAAATAAATTTATACCTTACACTTGAGTTGTTTATATACTTACTTATATTTTTGACCAAACACAACCACATCTTGAAATTTGAGATGATATGTTATCATTTTCAATTTTCCTTTCACTAATTTGTGTGTGTAACACCCCATTTTCCGTAAAATAAATAAAAAGATTTATATTTAAAAACTAATAAAGTTTTTAGAAATTCAATAAAATAGAGGAAAGAGTTTTTGTTGATTAAAATAAGGGTTTCATAGTATTAGAAAATAAATAGAGTAAAATGATGTCTTAGAAAATAAAGGAATGTTTTAATTGGTTATTTATTTAATGAAACAGTAAAATAGAGTTTCTTTTTTATAAAATAATAAAATAAAGAAAATAGAGTAAATAATAGGCTCGGAGTACCATATGATATATTAGGTCAGTTTTTACAACTATGATATGTTTTTACGCTTTTTCCTCCTCCCAAAATCCTATTTTTTTCCGCATACACTCAAACTTGTCCTAGTAAAACTATGATCTTGGACTTGTTAATCGTTGGATCGTCCTAAAATTTGGATACCGCTTTTGGAACTTATTTCAAACATTCTCATTGTTGGGATTTGCGAAATAATGTCTGTAGAGAGATAAATTCTCCTCGCATGGAGACAGTGAAATTGAGGCTTAAATCCCTTCTCCTTCTCTCTAATGCTTGAAAACTCTAGCAGAACAACCAGAGGAAAAGATTGAGGAATCTTAGGGAACCGCTAGAGGCACCTCTATCATTGTCAGACTACACACGTGAGCCCACTTAGATGTAAGGGATGAGTTTATCACAATTGGCATTAGAGTGAACATGTGTAGGGATCCTTAGAGGAATAAATTGGGGTTAATTTTGAGGTGTTTTATACATTTTAATTTTGTCTGTACAATGATAACTACAAATTGCTCATGTTTGACAGGTCAATTGATGCCCTGATGCGAATTGGATGGTTTATTTGAGTATTTGGCTTTGAATGTTAGAAACCTGGAAATTTGGGAATTTTTGGTTCTTACATATTTTTCTTGAAATTGATTGAGTGATTTTGTTCCCCATGATGTGATCACATGTTTTATGTTATTAACCGAATGAATAAGTGAATGATTATATGCCTTAAATGTTGAAAGATTACTATTGTATGATATATATATATATATATATATATATATATATATATATATATATATATATATATATATATATGTATGTATGTATGTATGTATGTATGTATGTATGATGTATGAGAAGTGATAATGTGTTAGTGAGAAGGTGTGATGAGACATGTGTTGTGAACAAGTGGGATTAATACATTCCTCGATGTGATTATACATGTTATTGTGAAGTGTAAAGTGATGGCATTGAGTTGTGAGCTATAGACTATATAATCACACAATTGTAAGACCCTTTAAGGGCAACAAATTTTTACGCAATGAGTATTGTGATGGGATCTACTGTGGGAATCCAACGAGTTGAATCACTTTGAGGTGTGACGAGTTAAAATGATTTTGAAAACAGTTGAGTAAGTTTGTGCATTGCATAGTTCATAAGTAAAGTCTATGTTTGTGCCATGTATATATTAATATCGTGTGATGTGTATATGATTCATGAGGTGTGATAACATGTTGCTTTGGGATTATAACATTGTGATTAAGATTGAGTGTATGTGATAAGTTGAGTATGTGTTGAATTGTAAGATACATGTGTATTGAGATATTATACTTATTAAGTTGTGAGCTATGAACTGTACAATCACACAACTGTAAGACCCTTTAAGGGTGACGAGTTAATGCGTGATGAGTATTGTGATGGGATCCATTGTGGGACCTCGACGAGTTCAATCATTTTGAGACGCAACAAATTAAAATTATTTTGAGAACAATTGAGGAGTTATATATTTTGTATAGTTCATAGATAAAGTTTGCGTGTTAAATGTTTTTTTAGGTTGAACCTGAATCAGGAGGGAGAAGTCCTAACGGGCTCTTCGAAGTCTAGGCCTTGGGGGTAACTACACCTGATTTGAGTGCTCCTTTAAGCCTGTGCCGATCCCACATGGTTGGAGCATCCTTGCAAAACAGCGTGACCCTGACTGATCTCTCTATGATTTTACCTAGTGAAAATGACCTAGCTTAACAGTGTGTGGTCTGTCTTGTCATGTACTTCTAGGCGCCCAATGAGGTTTTTCATTGACATGATATCATATTGCATATAAGATTGAGTCTTAGTGTATATATTGCATAATGTCTGTGTAATGATCATTGTGACTTGTTACGTGATGGTGGGTAATGAATTGTGTGATTGTGAGATGTTGTGTTGTACTTGGGATGTGTTGTTCTGAACACGTGATTAATGTGAAGGTGTAGAATGTGATTTTATGATTAAATCATTGGGACAAGTGATGTTACGCAATGAGTGGTAAAATGATGCGAATTGTTCTAAGTTGAGCTTGTTATACTTATATTATATATAGATGTGCTTTCGTTTATCTCTACTTGTTTAGGAATGTGATAACTCATTCCCTGTGTGTTGTTTGTTTTTGAATCTTGTGATGATCTCGAACCTTGAGTTTGTGGGAACAGATGGTTAGGTGGATGGCTTTAGAGAACCTCGTGCTAGAGGATACTGAGACACAATGCTATGATAGGACGTGACATTGGGGTATAATTTTATGCATTAATTGCATAAAGTTCTCGACATGTAATTTTTATCATTTTTGTTTCACATGTTGAGTCTTTAGTTCGTTCTTTGGAGTTTTGGATGACCTTGTTTTAAGCCGGAAATGTTTTCATACCCTTAATTGATAAGTTTTTAATTTGGTGAGTAATGCGAATATGAACATTTTACCCACATGAACTCCTTATATTTATTGAATAAAATCATTTTATGTAATTTTGTATTTTCATGTATTTTATTATATAAATATGTATATCGGGGTAGGGGGTGTTAGAGCTTGCATGCAATGGATTATGTTTTTCATTGTACAACAATAATATATATTTTAAATTCTAACTTAAGGTAGTTTATATATACTTTCTAAAAAAATATGTTGCATGCTCAAATTTTAAACAAGTTCATAGTTATGCTTCTAAATATGATAAATTTTATTAAACTTTAAATTTTAAGTGTACAAGTTTACATGTTATTAATTTTTTTTAATATAGACTGAGTCATGTGGGTCAACTAATGACTCACTGGGTCACTGGGTGTGTGACACCCTCTACCCCTCACATATATATTAATAAATGAATAAAAAAATCAAATATTAATTAAAAGTATTTTTAAAATATTTTAAAGTACAAGCCTTTCAAATGGGTAAAAGGCTCACATTCACTTTCTTCTCATCATATTCAAACTTGTCCAAATAAATAATAAAGTCATCTCGGCTCAAAGAAGGTCATCTAAGTTTCATACAATTAATATAGAACCTATATCCTAATGTCACATCCTATCAGAGCGTGGTGTTCCCGTGTCCTCTAGCATGAGATTCTTCATAGTCATTCACTTATTCATCTGCTCCCTCGAACACAAAGTTCAAGATCATCACAGGATCCAAACACAAACAGCAAACCGGGAGTGAGTTATCACATTTCTAACTACTAGAGAGAAACAACACAACATATAGTAGCCAAATACAATTTACTTAGCATATCTCACACTATTTCATCACTTTGTCATTCATCAATCACACTTTTCAATCATCAATCACAATACACAAGAATCACACACTCCGATCAAGACATAATAACACATCAATTTCATAATAAACAATTAGCAAGCGTATGCAACAGTTATGCTAAGACTCAAGCCTATATGCAATGTGGTACCATGTCAGTGAAAAACCTTGTCGGGCGCCTAGGAGTACATGACAAGACAAACCGCACAATAGTAAGTCAAGTCACTCTCACTAGGTAATATCATAGGGAGACCAGTCAGGGTCACAGTGTTTTGCGAGAATGCTCCAACCATATGGGATCAACATAGGCTTAAAGGAGCACTCAAACCGTGTGACCCCCAAGGCCTACACTCCGAAGAGTCCGTCAGGGCTTCTCCCTCCTGATTCAGGTCCAACCCAGAAAACATTTTAGCACACAGACTCTATCTATGAACTGTACAAAACACACGACTCCTCAATTGTTCTCAAAATAATTTTAACTCATCGCCCTTTAAGAGTCTTATCATTAACTCGTCACCCTTAAAGGGACTTAACATTAACTCGTCGCCCAAAAAGGGACTTAGCATCAACTCGTCACCCTAAAAGGGACTTAGCATCAACTCGTCGCCCTTGAAGGGACTTATGATCATGTGATTGTACAATTCATAGTTCACAACTCAATGCACATATATATCTCAATCATATACATACTCAATTTATCACATACACTTAATCTCAATTACAATGGTATAATCTCAATTTAACATGTTATCACATCTCATGAATCATATACACTTTACCTATGAACTATGCAATACACACATCTACTCAATGGTTTTCAAAATCATCTTAACTCGTCGGGTTCCCACAGTGGATCCCATCACAATACTCGTCGCCCTTAAAGGGTCTTACAATTGTGTGATTGCACAGTTCATAGTTCACAACTCAATACACACATCTCATCTCAATACACATGTATTTCATCATCCGTCACATGTTCAATTTATCACATACTCACAGTTTGAATCATCATTTCATAACCTCAACATAACAATTTATACAAAAGATTTTATCACAACATGGAATGTAAAACCTCTGAAATAGTTTCTCACAATTGTATCAAAATCAATTAATCAAAATCATGGGTTAACACAAAGACATCAAGAGCACTCAAGTTTATCAATCAATTCTCATCAGGACATCAATTGGTACATAGAACACAATAATATTGTATTCATAATCATAAAGAAAAATTATAATTCAATAAACATCCCAAAATAAACCCAAATTTAGTTCTCTAAGGATCCCTACACATGTTCATTCTAATCCCCAAATGCGATAAACTCATCCCTTACCTCTGAGCGGACTCACGTGTCTTCAGCCAGTGATAGTAACATCTCTAGGGGTTCCTTGAGATTCCTTCAGCTCCGATAGAATTCTCAAACGTCAGAGAGACGGAGAAGAGATTAAAACCTCCACTTGTACTGTCTTCATGCGATTCCTTTTTCTCCTTCCTCGAATAATATATCGAAAATCCCAACGGTGGAAGTGTGTGCAATTGAATTTCGAACAACATATCCAAATTTCATGAAAATCCAACGGTTAACGAAACCGGTATCGTAGTTTTACCGAGACAGTTTTTGGTTTCTGCGGGAAATTAAAATGCTACAATGCGAAGGGTTTTCCTCTAATCTCAGATATGATTTTGAAATTCCCAACGGTGAGATTGTTATAAATTGGGTTGAAAACGTGGTACTCAAATTTCACGACGATCCAACGGTGAACGAGTCCGAGATCGTCGTTTTTCTGAGACAGGTTTGGTGGGCTGCGGAAAAAAGAAAGGATTTTGGAGAGGAGGAGAGGGAAAACGAAAATGAGGGAAAGAAGAGACATCGTCAGTCTAAAAACTGACCTAACATCGCTATTTATACCTAGGGTACACACAACTTATTATTACTCTATTTATTTATTTTTAATATTTTATAAAAAGGAACTCTATTTTATTTTCTATCAAACAAATAAATGAAATACCCTTTTTATTTTCTCTCAAATCATTATTTTAATTAATAATTATATCTCCTTATTTATTTATTTATAAAATCTCATCATTTTTTTAAAACTTTATTTATTTATAAATAAAAATCCTTTTTAATCTAGATTACAAAAATTGGGATGTTACAGGGTGACCCAGTACCTCGATTGAGTCAATGACAGATCCGAGTCTGATAATACTACTATAAGACCAAACCCACACTGTACCTAATATGGGATTAGGGCCATTAATGTTATTTTAAAAAGTGTTTTTTTCCAAGTGTCCAAAAAATATTTTTAAATTAATCGACTAGGATTAATTTTAGTCGACCTCAACTAGGATTATTTGCTGCCAACCTTGACAAAGGCTATTTTCGGACGACCTCAATGCGGATTTTTTCCCCAGCTCGTTCAAAGCATTTTTTTTATTGACCTTCGTCAAGGCAATTTTCGACTGACCTTGTTAGGGTTGTTTTGGTCGGCCTCGGTCGGGGCTATTTTTGGTTGACTTCAGTCAAGATTGTTTTTGGCTGACCTCGGTCAAGGTTATTTTTGGTCAACCTCGGTCATGACTGTTTTTAGTCTACCTTGGTCGGGGTCGTTTTTGGCTAAACTTGGCTAGGGTTATGTTCGACCAACATCTGCTAGGGTTATTTTTTACCAACTCCGGCTAGGATTTTTTTTTTCAACCACACCCAGGGTTATTTTCTATTGACCTCGATCAAGTTTGTTTTTGGTTGACCTTGGTTGAGGTTGTTTATGGTTGACCTCAGCATGGCTCATTTTGGCTGACCTTGGCTAAGGTTATTTTTTGTTGACCTCGGTCAGAGTTATTTTTGGATGACCTTGACAAAACTTTTTTTGGATGACCAAACTATGGTTAATTGTGACCAACCTGATTAGGGTTATTTTTGGTTGACCTCGACTTGGGTTATTTTTGGCCAACCTCAACTAAGGTTAATTTTGGCTAATCTTGCCTAAGGTTATTTTCAGGTGATCTCGTGTATGATTAATTTTGGCCAACCTCGGTTATGGTTATTTTGGCCAACCTTGGTTGAGGTTATTTTCAGCCAACCTCGATTAGGGTTAATTTTGGCTGATATTGGTTGAGGTTATTTTCGGCCAACCTCAATTAGGGTTAATTTTGGTCGATTTCAACTAACCTCTTTTATACAATTTTTACATGCTTTACTACATAAAAATAAAGAAGTATGATATTGAAATATATATTTGAATTATGAGAATTGAAAAAAAGGTCTAATTTTTTGGCCTATGGGCCTAGTCCTAGCCCATAAGCCTTTGTGGGCTTATTTGCCCAATGGGCCATTTATATATGTGGCCCTAGCCCACATGGGCCAGAGCAAAATGGGTTAGGGTTGGCTTATTTGACAAGTCTAGTTATTTGATTCCACCACAAATAACACAATGAAATCATGCAATTACCCTTTTAAGCAACAACATTATGATTTTGTTGTGTTTTTTTAATATAAAAAATAGCTTTTTTACAATAAGTTTTTTGTTTTTGTAAAATTAAACTTTAATGTTTTATATTGTGATTTAACAATCATATTTATGATGGTCTAACAAGTCAACAATGTCCTAGCTTTATGCAATGTGAACCGTTTATTTTGTTGGTACAATCTTGGTTGTTGCTGATAATTGACTCACGAGAAAACAATACAAGATGATAATAAATATGATTGGTCTGAGGATGCTCAATGCATTGAGTTGGATCTTTCACTATATTGGGTTGAAGATGGAGGAGAGTAGTTGCTATTATGTATTATGATGGTGATGTGGTACAAACTTCAGAGGGGGTATAGTTGGAATGTCTAAATGATCCTAAATTCATAAAAATTAGTGAAGAAATGTCGCTTATTGCTTTGAGGAAAGTAGTTACAAATGTCATCAAAGGCGGAATAAGCTTATTTGAGGTTTTTTTTTACCGTAAACATGTATATGTAGGTAATGGTTGAGTTTAGTATGACTGCATGGAGCTTAAAGACACAATGAAGTGGGGAAGACATTTTTCATCTTTTCATAATTTAGTTCTAAAGGTCTGATCAAGTTGTATGCAATGGTTAGCCGATCTCCAAAAGAATTCTTTGCCCTGGTGCAAAACCAAGAAAACCAAGACCTACCGAAGAAATCATTTCTTTGGTGTGTGGATCAATGGTGACAACAAGCTCTAATGAAGATCATAACTCTATTTAGTCATGTTTTAATTGATGAAATTTATGCTAGTTCTGGTTGTTGTTGTTGTTGTTTGTTTTCTGAATTAAATTGAAATTTCGTTCTTTATTACATTAATAGGTGTGTGTCATTTAAACATGTAAACAAGACAAACAAAAACTACTAAAAATAAGTTTTTGTTAAAAACATCATAAGTAAAATATACATAATAATACAAAATGATTGAAAAAAATCATCAAATGTCTTCAAGTGCCCTTATGGCCACCTCCTCTACCACCTTTGTTGGCTTTCTTCCTCGGCTACCCCTCAGTGACCTACATCCAGCTGCAAGGCCATCGTGTGCCATTAGTAGAAGTTGTTGTTTGGCCTGATGACTATTTATGCCTTTAGGTACAACTCTCATGTCCATTAGTCTCTACGTGTACGCTGACATCATTTGGAATCAATCCTACATAAATAAAACAATACAATTTGTAATTATTTTTTTATTAAAAATAAAACAAAATGATGAAAATATTGTTTGCATTACTTGACATGAGTAAACAACCCCCGATACATAATCTAGCATCTGAACACCACTAGCTCGTGGCCGAGGTTGAGGAGAAATATGTATTAGGACTGTATGGTGGCTCTCCCTCCTGTGGTGAAAGCATGTATGGATGTGAATGCTCTTAATACCAAGGCAGGTAATATCGAGTGCAAGCCCATGGAGCACCATGTGGAACAACCTTGACCACTGCTACCACATGCTTATCTCACTCGGCCCATGCCTGACAATAAGGCTCATATTCTTCAGGATGCTCAGATGGGTCCTAGGGAATCCATTGTGCGTACCCAAACTATCTCAAAACCTTCTCCTATAGGAAGGTGGAAGGAGGAGGTGACACTGTGCCATCTCTTAAGCCTTTATTTGTGGACATGTACTGCGCATCATACAGGCCCTTTAGCCTTGACCTATCCATGTATCTCTTCATCATTGAATTGGTCGGGTAGTCAATAATCTTGCCACCATGGCTGACCAGCTTTAGCTCATCTCTGGGTTGACTAGTCCATACATGGCCAACTATATGGTCCTTATAGGACAGAAGCAGACTTAAAAACATAAAGCTTCCTCCAATTGGGGATTTGATGATATGGTTAGTCGGCGATATTTGTGGTTGTTGTGGCTCAGGTTGTGCCTTAGGCTATGGCTCTGGTTGTGCTTAGGGGTGGGAATAAGCCAGGTCAGGCCAGGCTTTGAAAGGCCTGGGCCTAGTCTACGATGAATCTTTGAGGCCTGAGCCTGGCCTATAGCCTATCAAAGACTTTTATTTTGGCTCGGCCTGGCCTTTTTAAAAGTCTGGCCTGGCCTGATAGCCTTTTTAAAAGCCTTATTCACAATAAATATTTAATATTTTATGGAGTAGGAATGTAATAGGAAAGTTAAAGAAAAAGGAAAGTCAATCAAAATAATGAGAAATAAAAGGGCATTGTAATTAAAGTCCTTGATTATAGGATTAGAAGTTATGGAGCAGTAATGTGTAATCAAAGTCTGATAGTTTTAAAAAAAATTAATTGTATCCAAAAAATAATATTATATATTGGTACCCAAAAAATAATATAAGTATATATATATATAGGCCGGCCTATTAGGCTTATAAGGTTTTTTAATAAGCCTAAGCCTGGTCTATTTAATTTAATAGGCTTTTAAAAAAGTCTGAGCCTAACCTTTTAATTAAATAGGCCAGTTCAGGCCAGACTTATGTAGGTCAGGTCGTAGGTCCCTGTATGTCGGCCTGGCCTATTCCCACCCCTAGTGGTGCTTGTGCCTCCGGCTCTTGTCGAGAAGCCTTTGAATCACAACATGCTGACATAGTCACGCATTGCCTCTGAAACTCAGCATTTGATACAAAGGCAATAAGCTTTGTGTGATCCATCTAAAAAGAGTAGGAATATCAATTAAACAATAAATTAGATAACTTAAAAACAAAAAATTGATGAATAACACAATAGAATAGTATTTCTGTTATGGTTTTATAAAAGCAACACATAAAAAATACGATTTTATTGTGCTATTTGATAAATAATACAACATAACCGTATTTTAATTGTATTGTTTTCAAAACAAAAAAAAAACACAACGGAAGTGTGATTTCGTTGGATTCTAGGTTCATAATCATAATAAAATCGTACTTCCATTGTGTTTTTGTTTTGTTTTGAAAAACACCACAACAAAGTTACGATTCTGTTGTGATTTTCAACCCAAGACATAATGGAACTAGTATTCCATTGTGTTATGGGTTGAGAATCACAATGAAATTGTACTTTTGTTGTGGTGTTTTCCAAAACAAAACAATAAAACACAACAAAAGTAGGATTTTGTTGTGATTCTCAACCCAGAACACAACGAAATCACACTACTATTGTGTATAAAAAAAATACCTTAATAGAGCTCCAAAATGAGAAATGAATGGAGAAGAGGGAAGGGTCTTAGACGAGAATGAGAAAATGAAAGGGAGTAGGAAAGAATGAAGGAAGAGAATGAGAGGGAGTGAGATTGAAGGGACTTGGATGAGAGGAAGAAAATGAGAAGGAGTGAGTGAGATAGAGAGAGAGAAAAACAAACATTTGAGAGGAAGGGGAAAGGGTGGGGGTGAGAAGAAGGGGTTAGGCAAATGCGAAAGGGAAGGGGTGGGGGTAAGGGGAAACTTCCTTAAGGACAATTTCATATTTCCACTACCATTTTCAAAAATGCTAGTGCCAATAGCAGTGGGAGGTAGTGGGAATAGCAGTTCCTGAATAAGTGGATTATGCAGGCTAGCCTAGGAGCCCATAGACTAAGTTCGTCAAGTCCACTAGTTTCATGGGCCAAACTCACGTATTGCCTATAGTTATGTGGGTTAAAAAAAGCAGGTTCGTTATCCACGTGGTCCGCTAGCTTAACAAGCCGACCCACGAACTTAGGCCCATATACTCACCTCTAGTGATGGCGAGATGAGGACGACAATGATAATGACTGCGATAGCAACAAAATGGTGATAGTAGTGATATAGAGTGGTAGTAGAAATAGTAGGGTGACAGTGATTTCCTATTTAAACACCCAAGGTGGCTTTCCTAGTTCAAAATTCGTTACACTAAAATAGTGGCTCAATAGGCCTAGAACGGGTGGAAAAGAAAAGTAAATTTAAATAATAATTGTATAATATTTTTATTTTAAATAAAAAGTAAATTTATCTTTTAAAAAAACATCATACCATTTAAAGGTACATTGATATTTTTTTTTTTACTTTTATATATAAAATAAAATAAAAAACTAACAATCCTCCCCTCATTTGGAAGATGTTTTTCAGACTTGTTACTTAAAAATCAAATCAAACTATTTTAAATTACTATATATGGATTAAAAAAATTTGAAATTTAATCAAATTGATAAACAAAAGGATAGCATTTTTTTAAGTTTCTATTATTAAAATTGAACAAAATCAAATCAAACGGATAAACTTATATTATTTGTTTTGTTTACCCCATATAAAATCCCATTCTTTCTTTAATTAACCCCTTTAAAATCCCATTTTATTTTAGACTTTTATCTATACACCAATATTTTTTTACCATTGTTAGGTCAAAAGACCTTTGAGTCTTAAGACCCTTAAACATTTTGATTAAATACAAATAAATATAAAAGTTAAAAGTTGTATCTTATGCGCACTCAAATGAAGAAACATTGTATTTGCATCTAAAGTTTCAAATGGAAGTAGATAAATGTATGATCTAATGCAACATTTAATATCTCATTTAAGACTTTAATTTAATACTTTGTTCCTGAGATTCATTTTGCATAAATTGTTTTAAAAGACATTCTCCTAGGATCTCTCGAAATCCTAAGAAGAATAAAAGAACTTTAAGAGCCTGGAAGTTCAAATAGTATCAAAACTCGTGCTCTGTTGTGATAGACCTGGTGTAACCAAAAGTAAGTGATTTTTTGCTAAAGTATTCTTCAAGGAAGCTAAAGAGAGTGATTTTCCAGCATGAAGTGGACGTGCATTTTATTCAAACATTAAATGCCCCAACGAACACTTCTTGACACACAAGCTTCAATGAAAAATTCTACTCGTTTAGGCACAACAGACACTTGAAGAAGAAGGCTTATAAATACCAAAAGCTTTGAAGAAGAGTTGTAACTAATGAACCTACATGAAAAGATTCAAATTCTCTTGTTCTTTCTTCTCAAGCTTGTATATCCGTTAGTAAGACGATTAAGAACTAGTTAGCGAGCAAACCAAACAACAAATATTTTGATTTGTTTTAGGGCCATTAATATTAATAGCTTGGTGGAACAAAAAATACTAGGTTCTTCAAGCTTGTTCTATAAGAGCCAGAAGTGGCAGTGGAAAATAATACTTGTAACATGTTGAAGTTAGTGAAACTTGGTGATTTGCTCGAGGTGCAGAGACTTTAATGAATTTGTTAACACAACCGATCTAAACGGACGTCCTCATGCTTCTTAAGCTTTACCCAAATTGAGCCTTTTACATTGGTTGTCAAGCAACTGATTTAAAAAGCAAATGTTTTATATCAATTGTGTTTACAACCGATGCAAAAAGTATTGATTTCAATCAAATAATTAATGGATCTGACAAAGAGGGCATAACTGTTTCTTTTTAAACAATTGAGAGGCCAAATTTGACCGTTTAATAAATGAGGGATAAAATTGAACCTTAAAATATAGTTAAGGGACAAATTGTATAATTAAGCCTTATTTAAATCTTGTAATTAAATTAGGTAAGTGTCATATTTATAATAAAATTTGAATAAAAAATATTTAATGAGGTTATTTTAATAAAGGATATATTAATTTATAAAAAATTCTTATATAGTGTGAAAGTTCTATTGTAACCAAACAAGAGAAACTTTAATTCCTAAAAAACATACTGAGTAACCAAACATATTTTAATCATTTTCAGAAATCATAATTCATAGGAATCGACTTTTCCAAGAATCCTGATACACAGGTATACTAGATAAGTATCTTGCCAACCAAAAGGATGGATACTAAAAATCCTATACACCACAATTATCATATGAACCTGGCATTCAGTCACTTGAATACCCTTTGGGCTAAAGTCGAAACATCTAGTATAATAAAAGACACTCTAATCAAGATTAAAGAGGTAATTGAACATTGTAATCACACTTAAAATAAGATTATCTAAAATGATAATCATGTAAGAAAATCCCACAGGTCCATAGAGTGACCCTTAAAGTACTTATAAATAGATATGAAAATCTTGAGGTAAGAGGATTGTTCATTCATTTATTACTCTAGCTGAAACCTTATTTGAGTGTCGAAGTGCAAAAGAACTGGCTAAGCACACTAAAGAGAGATACATCAAAGTGAAGGATATAGTGAGGAGAAAGGCATCTGGGCACTTCAGGCATGAACATCAGGTATAAAAAAATTTCTCTTCTACCAAACATCCTATAATTAATGGATATTCCCTCCTCCCTCCAGCCATTTCTGTTTAGTACTTGATGCAAGGAAAAAAATAAAATTTTGCTTTCAAATTGTTGGAAAAACTAGAAGTCAAAAGTACAAAACAGAAAAATATAACACAGATTGGAGGTTTGTTGTGCCGTGAAAAATCACTGCCTTGAAAGCAAAATTTGGCTAGACCTTGATGCAATCTAGTTTGCCGACTGCTCCCCAAGGTTAACACAACGAGCCTATGAACACGTGCACTCGTGGCCTTAGGCTATGGAAATCACAGAACAATTGCCCAGAATTTTAGAAGTAGATAATAAAAAGAGAATTGAAAATTATTTTCTGCCCCTGCAAGACTATGACAGTCCTCTTTTAATAGCAAAACAATGAAAAACGTCTTTTTCTTTTCCTGTACACAAATCATTATTATTAGCTACACATTTAACAAATTGACCGTTAGAGAATTGCTAATAAAGTGGAGGTTATGCTATTTGGTTTATAGCTAATCAAGAGCATTAAAAAAAAGGAAATATTTGTTAAAAGAATAACAATCAAAACTGATTAAAATCAGTTAGGAAATTTGGGAATAAAGAAAAGGAATATTATATTTCCGATGTGGGACATCACAATGAAACAATTGTGGCTTTAGTTTGCCATTATCTAACAATATTTGCCAACAATATACCTTCTGACATACTTGCACAAGCTACATTTCTTGATGTTGCCCAAGTCAAGAATCTTAAGGCTTGTTTTGGTGGCAGCAACTAGTATGATTAATTGCTAGCTTATAATTAATTATGTGCTGGCTCCAATGGTTTTTCTTTTTTATAAGATGTGTTTGCTCCAATAATCATCAACAATAAAGTTATTTACTTGTATGTTTCCCTTTTTCATTTTTTGTCCAATCTCAAATCTTAATATACTTGTTGGCTCCCTGACTGCGAACGAAATAACTACAAGGAAATAACCCCGGATAGGTGAAGAAAGAAAGATCGACAAGCATTCGAATTTTTCATAATAAAAGCACACTTTATTTTAATTTAGTTTTTGTTGATTTATTTTACTTGCATTTTTTTTATCAATGGAAAGAATAAAAAAGAAGTAGGCAGAAGAAAACTAATGGCAGCGGACATTGGTCACAACTCACAAGTCTGAAAACTGGGCGATGATTGGCCACCTTACTTTGCTAACTAGTCAGCTATCTTTTTCCTTCACTAAAAGTGTGAGAGAATTGAATATTTCATTGTTGTTGCTTAAAGGAATGAATCTTTGTAATGAGAGTTGCTTATATGGATGACATGAATGTACTCCAAGATTGATAAGCTCCAAAGGGACTTTTGAATCCATTTCACATATAATATGATGCGCACCCAGGGAATGCCAAGAACCAACGCAAATAGTTCTGTATGAAGGGATGTAATAACCCCACATGATCAATAGAAACCTGTTACTCATTCACCAGTTGTGTTCTTCCTAATTACTCCTCCGACGCCTACTTTGCCCAGATTCCCAAGAGGAGAACCATCAGTGTTCAGCTTCAAGAAATTTGGTGGTGGCAGACTCCATGAGATATAGATAACTGAGTTGTCCCTATTGTTGGAACACACACTGTTCCTCACTTAATTGCAAGAGATGCAATTCACTCCCTCACACATTCACTCGTGTATCACTCACTATTTTCTAAGCACAGAATTGCACACACACTAGGAATAGCACTAGAGACTGAAAATGATAGAATGAAAACAACACTTTATTAAGATGTATGATTTCCCTTTTATACAAGCAAAACAAAGTAACAACCCTTCACTCTTAGGCTAGCACTTATAACAGAATTTTAAAATTCTGTTACTCTCTCTTATATACAAAGCCAAAACAGAATTAAACTCTCACACCCTCCCTTAATTCTGATCTCCTAAGTCCACCAAGCCAATTCTGTCCCTTAACATTTTAAACCTCTCCCCTTTGAGGGGTTTGGTTAAAATATCAGCAAGTTGATCAAATGTGCAGCAGTACTCCACTTTTAATTTCTCTTTGTTCACTTGATCCCTAAGATAGTGAAATTAAACCTTGTTTCTATGTGTTTGCTTCTACCATTAGAGGTTGGATTCTTTGACAGGCTTATAGCTGACTTATTATCCACAAAAAACTTCACTCCATCACTCTCCTTGATTTTTAATTCCTGTAGTAATGTGTCCAACCAGACAGCTTGACAAGCACTCATTGCAGCTGCAACATACTCAACTTCACATGTTGATAGAGCCACTATGGATTGCTTCTTAGAACACCGCGATATTGGTGCTGCACCATACATGAATATGTAACCTGTAGTACTCTTTCTGTCATCTCTGTCTCCTCCCCAATCTGCATCAGTATATCCCATCAATTCCTCTGAGTTGCTATTGTCTTTATTTGGAAATAAAATTCCAGCATTGATGGTCCCTTTTATGAACCTTAGAATCCTCTTGGCAGCTAGGAGATGAGGAATTCTGGGTCCTTTCATATATCTACTTACCAGTCCAACAACAAATTCCAAATCAGGTCTTGAATGACACAAGTACCTGAAAGAACCAACAATCTGTTTGAACTCAGTTGCATCGACTTTGTCTTCCTTGCCCTCCTTTTCAAGTACAAGACCTGCCTCTGTTGGTGTTGCTGCTGAATTACATTCAACCATGTTGAATCTCTTCAATATTTCTGTTGCATACTTGCTCTGGTGCATCAAAATACCTCTCTCAGTCTTCTTGAATTCAAGTCCAAGGAAATAGGATAGAACCCCCATATCAGTCATTTCAAACTCACTCATCAATTCCCTTTTCAGTTCTGCTATCTCACTTTCATTACCACCAGTGATCAACAAATCATCCACATAGAGGCATATAATAATGATATTACCTACTGACTTGGATCTTACATAGACTCCAAACTCACAGCTACACTTATCAAAGCCAATTTTCATCATAAAACTGTCAATTTTCTTGTTCCAAGCTCTTGGGGCTTGCTTAAGTCCATAAAGAGCTTTTCTCGACCTGAGAACCTTTGACTCTTGGCCAGCTATAGAGAATCCAGGTGGCTGAGTCACATAGACCTCCTCATCAAGAGGACCATTTAAGAAAGCACACTTCACATCTAGTTGGTGCATTGTCCAATTCTTTAGGCTAGCAATTGCCATTACTGTTCTAATAGTCTCAATTCTAGCAACTGGTGCAAACACCTCTCTGTAGTCAATCCCAACTTTCTGCAAAAATCCTTTAGCCACAAGTCTAGCTTTATACTTGACCACCTTGCCTTCTGGATTTGTCTTAATCTTATAGATCCACTTCATATCAATGGGCTTCTTTGATTTTGGTTGAGATACCAGCTCCCACACTTGATTTTTCTCAATAGATTTAAGCTCTTCTGTCATAGCTTCAATCCACCTCTGATCAGTCATAGCATCTTCAAAGTTTATTGGTTCTGCTTTAGAAAACAGAGCAAAATGTACAAGATTCCCATCTGCACTTACATCAACATCAAACAACATCTCAAAACCTTGAAATCTAGCTGGTTTGGGTGCATTTCTCTGGGGTCTCACTTCTCTTTGAGTGGTATTGCCATTCCCTTCACTTGTTTCTTCCTCTTCTGACCTTATCATTATTGAAGGTCCCTTCATTTCAGTATTCTGCTCCCAGTTCCAGCTTCTAGATTCATCAAATACCACATCCCTACTGATTATTATCTGCTTACTCTTCGGATCAAACAGCTTATAGCCTCCAGTTGAGTGATATCCGAGTAAGATCATTTGTTCACCTTTATCATCTAGCTTGCTTCTTAACTGATCTGGGATATGCCTAAAACAAAGTGATCCAAAGATTCTGAAATGGATCACATTTGGTTTAGCACCACTCCAAGCTTCTTCAGGTGTTATTCCTTCCAATCTCTTTGAAGGGCTCCTATTCAAGATGAAGACAGCTGTAGACACTGCCTCTCCCCACAAGTACTTGGGCAGACTCTTGCCTTTCAACATGCTCCTTACCATATTCATTATGGTTCTGTTTTTTCTTTCTGCAGCTCCATTATGTTGAGGTGTGTAGGGAGGAGTCACTTCATGAATTATGCCTTCTTGATCACAAAATTCTTGAAATTCTGTAGAAACATATTCACCTCCACCATTTGTTCTCAATATCTTGATCAATGAGCCACTTTGCTTTTCTTCCATATTTTTGAACTTCTCAAAGACTTCAAAGACATCACTCTTCCTTCTTATTAGGTAAACTCATACTTTCCTAGTCAATTCATCAATAAAGGATATGAAGTATCTGTTTCCACCCAGAGATTCAGTTTGTATAGGGCCACACACATCAGAGTAAATCACCTCAAGTTTCTCTTTTTCCCTGATTGGTACATTTTGTTTGAAAGTGCTTCTTGATTGCTTACACTGTAAATCAACTGTAGACACTGCCTCTCCCCACAAGAATGTGATAACTCATTCCCTGTGTGTTGTTTCTTTTTGGATCTTGTGATGATCTCGAACCTTGTGTTTGTGGGAACAAATGGTTAGGTGAATAGCTTTAGAAAACCTCGTGCTAGAGGACGCCGAGACACAATGCTCTGATAGGACGTGACACTGGGACATGAGTTTAAGCATTAATTACATAAAGTTCTCGACATGTAGTTTTTATCATTTTTGTTTCACATGTTTAGTCTTTAGTTCATTCTCTGGAGTTTTGGATGACCTTGTTTTGAGCCGGAAATGTTTTCATACCCCTAATTGATAAGTTTTTTTAATTTGGTGACTAATGTGAATATGAACCTTTTACCCACATGAACTCCTTATATTTATTGAATAAAATCATTTTATGTAATTCTGTATTTCCATGTATTTTATTATATAAATATGTATATCGGGGTAGAGGGTGTTAGAGTGTGTATGTAATAGATTATGTTTGTCATTGTACAACAATAATATATATTTTAAATTCTAACTTAAGGTAGTTTATATATACTTTCTAAAAAAATATGTTGCATGCTCAAATTTTAAACAAGTTCATAGTTATGCTTCTAAATATGATGAATTTTATTAAACATTAAATTTTAAGTGTACAAGTTTACATATTATTAATTTTTTTTAAAATAGACCGAGTCATGTGGGTCAACTAATGACTCACTGGGTCACTGGGTGACCTAGTACCCCGATTGAGTCAATGAAAAATTCGAGTATGATAATACTGCTACAGGACCAAACCCACATTGTACCTAATATGGGATTAGGGCCATTAATGTTATTTTTAAAAGTGATTTTTTTTCCAACTGTCCAAAAAATATTTTTAAATTAATCGACTAGGATTCATTTTAGTCGACCTCAACTGGGATTATTTGCTACCAATCTTGACAAAGGCTATTTTTGGACAACCTCAATGCGGATTTTTTCCCCACCTCGTTCAAAGCATTTTTTATTGACCTTCGTCAAGGCAATTTTGGACTGACCTTGTTAGGGTTGTTTTGGTCGACTTCGATCGGAGCTATTTTTGGTTGACCTCAGTCAAGGTTATTTTTGGCTGACCTCGGTCAGGGCTATTTTTGGTCAACCTCGGCCATGACTGTTTTCAGTCTACCTTGGTAGGGGTCGTTTTTGGCTAAACTTGGCTAGGGTTATGTTCGACCAATATCAGCTAGGGTTATTTTTTACCAACTCCGACCAGGATTGTTTTTTGTCAACCACACCCAGGGTTATTTTCTATTGACCTCGATCAAGTCTATTTTTGGTTGACCTTGGTTGAGGTTGTTTACGGTCGACCTCAACATGGCTCATTTTGGTTGACCTTGGCTAAGGTTATTTTTTGTCAACCTCGGTTAGAGTTGTTTTTGGATGACATTGACGGAACTCTTTTTGGATGACCAACCTAGACTAGGGTTATTTTTGGCCAACCTCAACTACGGTTAATTTTGGCTAATCTCACCTATGGTTATTTTTAGGCGATCTTGTGTACGATTAATTTTGGCCAACCTCAGTTATGGTTATTTTTGGCCAACCTTGGTTGAGGTTATTTTCAGCCAACCTCGACTAGGGTTAATTTTTGCCGATCTTGGTTGAGGTTATTTTCGGCCAACCTCAACTAGGGTTACTTTTGGTCGATTTCAACTAACCTCTTTTATACAATTTTTTACATGCTCTACTATATATAAATAAAGAAGTATGATATTGAAATATATATTTGAATTATGAGAATTGAAAAAAAGGTCTAATTTTTCGGCCCATGGGCTAGTCCTAGCCCATAAGCCTTTGTGGGCTTTTTCGCCCTATGGGCCATTTATATATGTGGCCCATTTTGGCCCTAGCCCACATGGGCCAAGGCCAAATGGGTTAGGGTTGGCTTATTTGACAAGTCTAGTTATATGATTCCACCACAAATAACACAACAAAATCATGCAATTACCCTTTTAAGCAACAACATTATGATTTCGTTGTGTTTTTAAAAAAATAGTTTTTTTACAAGAAATTTTTTGTTTTCGTAAAAGTAAACTTTAATGTTTTATATTGTGATTTAATAATCATATTTATGATGGTATGACAAGCCAACAGTGTCCTAGCTTGATGCAATGTGAATCATTTATTTTGTCGGTGCAATCTTGGTTGTTGCTGATAATTGACTCACGATAGAACAATACAATATGATAATAAATACGATTGGTATGAGGATGCTCAATGCATTGTGTTGGATCTTTCACTATATGAGGTTGAAGATGGAGGGGAGTAGTTGCTATTGTGTATTATGATGGTGATGTGGTACAAACTTCTGAGGAGGTATAGTTTGAATGTCTAAATGGTCCTAAATTCATAAAAATTAGTGAGGAAATGTTGCTTATTGCTTTGAGGAAAGTAGTCACAAATGTCATCAAAGGCAAAAGAAGCAGGCAGAATAAGCTTATTTGAGGTTTTTTTTTTATCGTAAACATATATATGTAGGTAATGGTTGTGCTTAGTATGACTGCATGGAGCTTAAAGACACAATGAAGTGGGGAAAGCGTTTTTCATCTTTTCATAATTTAGTTCTAAAGGTCTGATCAAGTTGTATGCAATGGTTAGCTATCTCCAAAAGAATTCTTTGCCCTAGTGAGAAACCAAGAAAACCAAGACCTACCGAAGAAATCATTTCTGTGATGCGTGGATCAGTGGTGACAACAAGCTCTAATGAAGATCATAACTCTATTTAGTCATGTTTTAATTGATGAAATTTATGTCAGTTTTGGTTGTTGTTGTTGTTGTTGTTGTTTGTTTTTTGAATTAAATTGAAATTTTGTTCTTTATTACATTAATAGGCGTGTGTCATTTAAACATATAAACAAGGCAAACATAAACTACTAAAAATAAGTTTTTATAAAAAAACATCATAAGTAAAATACATAATAATACAAAATGATTGAAAAAAATCATCAAATGTCTTCAAGTGCCCTTATGGCCACCTCCTCTGCCACCTTTGTTGGCTTTCTTCCTCGGCTACTCCTCAGTGACCTACATCCAGTTGCAAGACCATCGTGTGCCATCAACAGAAGTTGTTTTTTGACCTGATGACTATTTATGCCTTTAGGTACAACTCTCATGTCCATTAGTCTCTATGTGTACGCTGACATCATTTGGAATCAATCCTACATAAATAAAACAATACAATTAGTAATTATTTTTTTATTAAAAATAAAACAAAATGATGAAAATATTGTTTGCATTACTTGATAGGAGTAAACAACCCCTGATACATAATCTAGCATCTGAACACCACTAGCTCGTGGCCGAGGTTGAGGAGAAATATGTATTTGGACTGTGTGGTGGCTCTCCCTCCTGTGGTGAAAGCATGTATGGATGTGAATGCTCTTAATACCAAGGCAGGTAGTATCGAGTGCAAGCCCATGGAGCCCCATGTGGAACAACCTTGACCACTGCCACTGCATGCTTATCTCACTCGGCCCATGTCTGACAATAAGGCTCATATTCTTTAGGATGCTCAAATGGGTCCAAGGGAATCCATTGTACGTACCCAAACTATCTCAAAACCTTCTTTGATAGATATAACCACATGTATATCCTAACTCCAATGTAGGCAGGGTACGTTGTCTAGTCGTCAAAAGGTATGAGGTCTTTGGGTGATGCATATTGGGACCAGACAACATCAGTCATCTATAGCCTATCCAATAACTCCCTGGTCCCAACAACCTTGTCAGTACCCCTCAACGGCATGTTGCGATGCTTGCGGTCATGATCCAACACCTTTTCACTACAAGGAATGGTCGAAAAAGGCTCAAATACCCATGCTTGTAAAACATGAAATATATTTTTAGCATCAAGTAGTACTAAAAAAAACATCAATTATGTATACAAAATTAAATTGTTCTTACTATGAGTAGAGTCATATAAGCTCACATATGTTTGTTGGTATACTTGTAAGCATATGTCAATTAGTCATAAAGATAAGCCAACGTAGTTGCCCCCAAGCGTACTTATAGCATCAATCCAAATCACCGAGGTACTAGAGGTAGCAGATGTGTACACTCGTCAAGTTCTTCTCGACAAATATGGTATTGTCAAGCAAATGCAGAAAATACACCTTGGCAACCCAAACAAATGACTCATTGGAAACGTAACTGTGATAAGGCTCTCTAACAAACTCAGAGGCACCTTATTGCTTGATGACGTTGGAACATCTACCTCCTGGTCCATCATAATTCCAAGCTCTAACCTTACTAGACCTCTAATCTCCTTTGTGGCGTAGGTCGTGTCTGTTTGATCAAGAAAACAAACGATGATAGAAAGATGTAAAAGGCATGACACATAATTAAGGGTAATGGTCATCTCTCTTATAGGAAGGTGGAAGGAGGAGGTCACACTGTGCCATCTCTCAATAAAGACATTGACTACGCCTTTATTTGTGGACATGTACCGCGCATCATACAGGCCCTTTAGCCTTGACCTATCCACGTACCTCTTCATCATTGAATTGGTGGGGTAGTGCATAACCTTGCCACCATGGCTGACCAACTTCAGCTCATCTTTGGGTTGACTGATCCATACATGGCCAACTATGTGGTCCTTATAGGATCGAAGCAGACTCAAATACATAAGACTTCCTCCAATTGGGGATTTGATGATATGGTTAGTAGGCGATATTTGTGGTTGTTGTGGCTTTGGTTGTGCCTTAGGCTATGGCTCCGGTTGTGCCTGTGCCTCCGGCTCTTGTCGAGAAGCCTTTGAATCACAACATGCTGACATAGTCACGCGTTGCCTCTGAAACTCAACATCTGATACAAAGGCAATAAGCTTTGTGTGATCCATCTAAAAAGGGTAGGAATATCAATTAAACAATAAATTAGATAATTTAAAAACAAAAAATTGATGAATAACACAACAAAATCGTATTTCTGTTATGGTTTTATAAAAACAACATATCAAAAATACGATTTTATTGTGCTATTTGATAAATAATACAACATAACCGTATTTTAATTGTACTTTTTTCAAAACGAAAAAAAATAACACAACGGAAGTGTGATTCCGTTGGGTTCTAGGTTCATAATCACAATAGGATTGTACTTCCATTGTGTTTTTGTTTTGTTTTGAAAAACACCACAACAAAGTTACGATTCTGTTGTGATTTTCAACACAGGACATAATGGAACTAGTATTCCATTGTATTCTGGGTTGAGAATCACAATGAAATTGTACTTTTGTTGTGGTGTTTTCCAAAACAAAACAATAAAACACAACAAAAGTAGGATTCCGTTGTGATTCTCAACCCAGAACACAACGAAATCACACAACTATTGTGTATAAAAAAGAAAAAAAAAATAACTTAATAGAGCTCTAAAATGAGAAATGAATGGAGAAGAGAGAAGGGTCTTCGACGAAAATGAGAAAATGAAAGGGAGCAGGAAAGAATGAAGGAAGAGAATGAGAGGGAGTGGGATTGAAGGGACTTGGATGAGAGGAAGAAAATGAGAAGGAGTGAGTGAGATAGAGAGAGGGAGAGAAAGAGAGATGTTTAAGAGGAAGGGGAAAGGGTGGGGGTGAGAAGAAGGGGTGGGCAGATGCGAAAGGGAAGGGGTGGGGGTAAGGGGAAATTTCCTTAAGGACAATTTCATATTTCCATTACCATTTTAAAAAATGGTAGTGCCAATAACAGTGGGAGGTAGTGAGAATAGCAATTCCCAAATAAGTGGATTATGCAGGCTAGCCTATGAGCCCACAGAATACGTCGTCAAGTCCACTGGTTTCATGGGCCAAACTCAAGTATTGCCTATAGTTATGTGGGTTAAAAAAAGCAAGTTCGTTATCCACGCGGTCCGCTGGCTTAACGGGCCGACCCACGAACTTAGGCCCATATACCCACCTCTAGTGATGGCGAGATGAGGACGACAATGATAATGACTACGATAGCAATAAAATAGTGATAGTAGTGATATGGAGTGGTAGTAGAAATAGTGGAGTGACAGTGATTTCCTATTTAAACGCCCAAGGTGGCTTTCCTAGTCCAAAATTCGTTACACTAAAAAAGTGGCTCAATAGGCCTAGAACGGGTGGAAAAGAAAAGTAAATTTAAATAATAATTGTATAATATTTTTATATTAAATAAAAAGTAAATTTATCTTTTTAAAAAACATCATCCCATTTAAAGGTACATTGATATTTTTTTTTACTTTTATATAAAAAATAAAATAAAAAAACTAACAATCCTCCCCTCAGCTTGCTTGTTTTAAAAAATAAAATAAAAAACATCATCCCATTTAAATGAAATTTGTTTTTATTTTTAATTATTCAAAGACGGTCATTATAATAAGACCGTCTTTGTATCAGCTTGCTTGTTTATTAAAGGCGGTTATTTCAATAATCGTTGTTGTCAACTTTTAGAAAATTACAATAATGCCACCGCTATTATTTTTATAAGGTGTGATATTCAACCGTGGTAAGTGTGATGTCGTAAAATAACATTATTGTAGTAGTGTTAATATATTTTAACTTTAAAAAAAACTTCTGAATTTTACTTTATAAATTACTGGTCAGTAAAATACAACGAAGGCCTTAGATCCATGTTGAAGGAATGGCAATCGGAGAGTGGAGGCATAATCTACTACTCCTACTTTGACACTTTTGCCTGCCATCAACGACCTTATTCAGACTCCAGCTTCTTATGGTACCATTTTATACCTACAATAACATATCCAAATAAGTTCTCAGTTATCAGCCCTTCCTATTGTGCTCCTAAGACTCTTAACTTACAAATTAACACAAAGAAAGGTGTCACTTATGACGTAAAGGGTAACCGTGTATTTTATATAAAAGATACTTTGTTCACATTTCACGGTCGTCGTGTGTTATGTGATGATAAAGGAAACCCCATCGTCACTCTATATAAGAAGGTATGTTACTGATCTAGGAGACATCTTATACTCAGCGATTTTTTTTCTATTAATTAAATTAACTAAATTGATATTATATATTCTTAATTTTTATTTTTTATCAGCAAATATTAATTATTAATTTTGGTAGTTTTTTTAGTGAAATAAATTTGAATCCATAACCTCTCTCTTTTCTTCTTTCTTTAACTATCAAATCAATCTTATATAATTTAGTATTCTTAATTTTTGTTTATATGTAGAATGTGACATTGCACGGGCAATGCAAAGTTTTCAGGGGTAATACCTCTGAGTTGCTCTTTTCGGTGAAGAGATCGTCAATAATCCCGAGTGGGAATATGCTTAGATTAGATGTCTTCCTTGGAAACAAGAGAAAAGGAAGCATGTGTGATTTTAGAGTCATCGTTCGTGGAAGTAAAAATTCATGCACTATTTATGCCGGTGAATCTCCAACTATTGTTGCCAAGGTGTGTATTGCATGTGTTCTGGGCATGTTTTTATATACACATTAATTTAATTGCCTATCTAGTATGGGTTTGGATAATTATTGATAAAAATTAATTTTAAATTTTGAATGAAATTAATTTTACAGACTTGATTAGAATTAAAATTGATTTTAAAGTGATGTGTAATTTGTATTTAAATATTTTTATGATAAAATTAAGTTAGGAGTAAAATTTAGTATAATTTTTTTATTCTAGTTAGAATTGCTTAGTTCAGAATCAATTTTAGACCCAAAATTAATTATGAATCTTTTTAACATAAAATCAAACATATAATTTTTGTTCTAAAATCAATTATGAACTTGAAAATTATTATTGTTTTTTTCCTATTAACTCAGAATCAATTCTAACATGAAACAAAGCACACATACTTTTATCTTGGTAATTGTCGTGGATCTTGAGCACAAAATGAGTATTAGTCTCCTGGTACGATTTATTACATGCCTAAGAACAAATCAAGATTTGAATTCCAAATCACTTTTGTTATGCCAAACTGTTATTGATCCAAACACATACTTAACACAGCTGAATGGATATAATGACTACATTTTATCGCCCTCTTTCATGTAGATGGAGAATAATGGAGGCTTCAAAGTCTTGGTCTATCCCAACGTGGACTACACATTCATAGTGGCACTACTTATGATTATTGATGACATCAAAGATTATGATGTGTTGGTAAATGCGTCGGTGAGTAGTATCCTAACTGTGGCGACGGGGGGTATCTTACCTATTCTGACATTGTTTGAGGGAGAAAATTTAGAAGAAGAAACCTTAGATGGAGAAAACTTAGAAGAAGAATACTTACAAGAAGGAGAAAACAACTCAGGTGGAGAAAACAACCCAAAAGGAGAAAATTTAGATGGAGAAAACTTAGAAGTAGAAAACAACTTCGAAGCTGAAACTTAGACGCAGCTTCTAAGTGAGTGCTTGTGGTATTGTTCTCTAATTGGCATTAATGTTTATGTAGTTTCATGTCAATAATCTGCATAATAAAGGTTTTCATTAAATGTCAATGCAGATTAGTCAGCTGGTTAAATTCTTATTCTGTCGTCTAAGTTTTATTGTTGTATATGAAACAAATTAAAATTAAATTTTGGGCATGATTTTGGTTAGAATAGGTTGTGTCTTTTCATTTTAGTGTATGAATAAAATCGAGAAGATATTGCATATAAAAAAAGATGTAATATTTTTCGCAGTTTTTTTTATAAAAAAATTTGAGTAATGATATTGGAACACTATTATTTTGAATATTTATCAACACTTTTTTATTTTTCTTTATCTTTCTTTCTAGCATGTCAAATCACTATTGCGTATAATATGAATGGGCAAGAATAAGTATATCTTATACAAATAGTATCGAAGATTAAAAGTCCAGATATCAAATGCACATGATTAATTGTGTTCTCAAAATTATACATTTTATTTTGCAACTAAGTAATTGAGGAAAGAAATTAAATTAAGATGTGATTGATGGTCAATTATCTAATGCAAGATATCAAATCTAAACGAGTAAGATAGTATGAAAGAGAAGATGATTTCCGGCATACCAATTCTATCAATCCTAATTCTAACAAGATTATTGTTAATTTCCCGTTTTCTAAAGTCAATTATTAGTCATTGATTGTGGTCTAATAATGCTTTTTGTCTTAAACAATAGTCAATTGATCGTTGACGTATTAATGGCTGACCAGCTTCAGCTCATCTCTGGGTTGACTGATCTATACATTGCCAGCTATGTGGTCCTTATAGGATCGAAGCAGACTCAAATACATAAGGCTTCCTCCAATTGGGGATTTGATGATATGGCTAGTAGGTGATATTTGTGGTTGTGGTGGCTCTTGTTGTGCCTTAGGATATGGCTCTGGTTGTGCCTGTGCCTTTGGCTCTTGTCGAGAAGCCTTTGAATCACAACATGCTGACATAGTCACTCATTGCCTCTGAAACTCAGCATTTGATACAAAGGCAATAAGCTTTGTGTGATCAATCTAAAAAGGGTAGGAATATCAATTAAACAATAAATTAGATAATTTAAAAACAAAAAATTGATGAATAACACAACAGAATCGTATTTCTGTTATGGTTTTATAAAAACAACACATCAAAAATACGATTTTATTGTGCTATTTGATAAATAATACAACATAACCGTATTTTAATTGTATTGTTTTCAAAACAAAACAAAAAATAACACAACGAAAGTGTGATTTTGTTGGTTCTAGGTTCATAATCACAATAGAATCGTACTTCCATTGTATTTTTGTTTTGTTTTGAAAAACACCACAACAAAGTTATGATTCTGTTGTGATTTTCAACCCAGTACATAATGGAACTAGTATTCCATTGTGTTCTGGGTTGAGAATCACAATGAAATTGTACTTTTGTTGTGGTGTTTTCCAAAACAAAACAATAAAACACAACAAAAGTAGGATTCCGTTGTGATTCTCAACCCAAGAACACAACGAAATCACACAACTATTGTGTATAAAAAAGAAAAAAAAATAACTTAATAGAGCTCCAAAATGAGAAATGAATGGAGAAGAGAGAAGGGTCTTCGACGAAAATGAGAAAATGAAAGGGAGCGGGAAAGAATGAAGGAAGAGAATGAGAGGGAGTGGGATTGAAGGGACTTGGATGAGAGGAAGAAAATGAGAAGGAGTGAGTGAGATAGAGAGAGAGAAAGAGAGACGCTTGAGAGGAAGGGGAAAGGGTGGGGGTGAGAAGAAGGGGTTGGGTAGATGCGAAAGGGAAGGGGTGAGGGTAAGCGGAAACTGCCTTAAGGACAATTTCATATTTCCACTACCATTTTCAAAAATGGTAGTGTCAATAGCAGTGGGAGGTAGTGGGAATAGCAGTTCCTGAATAAGTGGATTATGCAGGCTAGCCTATGAGCCCACAAACTAAGTCCGTCAAGTCCACTGGTTTCATGGGCCAAACTCAAGTATTGCCTATAGTTATGTGGGTTAAAAAAAGCAGGTTCATTATCCACGCGGTCCGCTAGCTTAACAAGCCGACCCACAAACTTAGGCCCATATACCCACCTCTAGTGACGGCGAGATGAAGACGGAAGTGATAATGACTCCGATAGCAACAAAATGGTGATAGTAGTGATATGGAGTAAATTTAAATAATAATTGTATAATATTTTTATATTAAATAAAAAGTAAATTTATCTTTTAAAAAAACATCATACCATTTAAATGTACATTGATATTTTTTTAAACTTTTATATATAAAATAAAATAAAAAACTAACAATCCTCCCCTCATTTGGAAGATGTTTTTTCAGACTTGTTACTTAAAAATCAAATCAAACTATTTTAAATTACTATATATGGATTAAAAAAAATTGAAATTTAATCAAATTGATAAATAAAAAGATGGCATTTTTTTAAGTTTCTATTATTAAAATTGAACAAAATCAAATCAAATGGATAAACTTATATTATTTGTTTTGTTTACCCCATATAAAATCACATTCTTTCTTTAATTAACCCCTTTAAAATCCCATTTTATTTTAGACTTTTATCTATACACCAATATTTTTTTACCATTGTTAGGTCAAAAGACCTTTGAGTCTTAAGACAAATCAAGACCCTTAAACATTTTGATTAAATACAAATAAATACAAAAGTTAAAAGTTGTATCTTACGTGCACTCAAATGAAGAAACATTGCATTTGCATCTAAAGTTTCAAATGGAAGTAGATAAATGTATGATCTAATGCAACATTTAATATCTCATTTAAGACTTTAATTTAATACTTTGTGCTTGAGATTCATTTTGCATAATTTGTTTTAAAAGGCATTCTCCTAGGATCTCTCAAAATCCTAAGAAGAATAAAAGAACTTTAAGAGCCTGGAAGTTCAAATAGTATCAAAACTCGTGCTCTGTTGTGATAGACCTGGTCTAACAAAAAATAAGTGATTTTTTGCTAAAGTATCCTTCAAGGAAGCTAAAGAGAGTGATTTTCCAGCATGAAGCGGACATGCATTTTATACAAACATTGAATGCCCCAACGAACACTTCTTCAAACACAAGCTTCAATGAAAAATTCTACTCATTTAGGCACAATAGAAACTTGAAGAAGAAGGCTTATAAATACCAAAGGCTTTGAAGAAGAGCTGTAACTAATGAACCTACACGAAAAGATTCAAATTCTCTTGTTCTTTCTTCTCAAGCTTGTATATCCGTTAGTAAGACGATTAAGAACTAGTTAGCGAGCCAACCAAACAACAAATATTTTGATTTGTTTTAGAGCCATTAATGGCTTCGTAGAACAAAAAATACTAGGTTCTTCAAGCTTGTTCTGTAAGAGTCAGAAGTGGCAGTGGAAAATAATACTTGTAACATGTTGGAGTTAGTGAAACTTGGTGGTTTGCTCGAGATGCAGAAACTTTAATGAATTTGTTAACACAACCGATCTAAAAGGACGTCCTCATGCTTCTTAAGCTTTACCCAAATTTGGCCTTTTACATTGGTTGTCAAGCAAGTGATTTAAAAAGAAAATGTTTTATATCAATTGTGTTTACAATCGATGCAAAAAGTATTGATGTCCATCAAATAATTAATGGATCTCACAAAAAGTGCATAAGTGTTTCTTTTTAAACAATTGAGAGACCAAATTTGACCTTTTAATAAATGAGGGATAAAATTGAACCTTAAAATATAGTTAAGGGACAAATTGTATAATTAAGCCTTATTTAAATCTTGTAATTAAATTAGGTAAGTGTCATATTTATAATAAAATTTGAATAAAAAATATTTAATGAGATTATTTTAATAAAGGATTGACTTTCCCAAGAATCCTGATACACCGGTGTACCAGATAAGTATCCTGCCAACCAAAAGGATGAATACTAAAAATCCAATACATCACAATTATCATATGAACCCAACATTCAGTCACTTGAATACCCTTTGGGCTAACGTCAAAACATCTAGTATGATAAAAGACACTCTAATCAAGATTAAAGAGATAATTGAACATTGTAATCACACTTAAAATAAGATTATCTAAAATGGTAATCATGTAAAAAAATCTCGCAGGTCCGTAGACCGACCATTAAAGTAATTATAAATAGATATGAGAATCTTGAGGTAAGAGGATTGTTCATTCATTTATTACTCTAGTTGAAACCTTATTTGAGTGTCGAAGTGCATTTTGCACCCATCCTTCAAAAGAAGAACCCGCTAAGCACACTAAAGCGAGATACATCAAAGTGAAAGATATAGCAAGGAGAAAGGCATCTGGGCACTTCAAGCATGAACATCAGGTATGAAAAATTTTTCTCTCCTACCAAACATCCTATAGTTAATGGATATTCTCTCCTCCCTAATCCCCTTTCTACATTATCTTCTCATTCATTTCCTTCTTTTGCTAATTTTCTTCCTACTAAATGCTACCTTTTAATTACTTTTCAAATTTATCCGATGAATTAAGATAAACATATTTTTTAAATTGAATAACAATTGTAATATTTGTGTGTGAAAACAATTGTAATTTTTTTATTATTCCAGTTATGGGAGCCAATTGTTAAACCACTATTTAATATTCATGAGGATAAAAATATCAAACAATTAATGATTTGTTTCAAGTGGCCTTAAACCGACAGTATGCCAGAGGACTTGTTTTCTTGAGTATAGGTTCATGGACATTTAATTATGGTGATGATGATACACTCGATTTTTCACTATTTAAAACTGTAAGTTGATCTATCCACTTGATGATAACGAAACCTTTAAACTATGTATTCTTAATTGAAAATAATAAAGTCTTCATCATTGCCAGCGGATGCACAAGCTACACATAAAAATTAGGCTTAATATATTTTAACTTTTTAATTTCTAATTTGATGTATTTTATCTTTAACTTTTAAAAAAAATTCTGAATTTTACTTTATAAATTACTGGTCAGTAAAATACAACGAAGGCCTTAGATCCATGTTGAAAGAATGGCAATCGGAGAGTGGAGGCATAATCTACTACTCCTACTTTGACACTTTTGCCTGCCATCAACGACCTTATTCAGACTCCAGCTTCTTATGTTACCATTTTATACGTACAATAACATATCCAAATATTATTTTCTTTCTTAATTCTTTTCATTTCTTTATTAAAATTAAGAAACTTTCCTTTCTCTTTTATTTTTTATTCTAATTCAAATAACTTTAAAATTTATTATCTTTCTTCTCTTTTATTTCTTTCCTCTACCAAAAGATGTTTATTAGTTTTGTTTTGAGTAAATGACCATTTTATTTTCTAAATTTGTATTTTGTTATGGTTTTAGTACTTAAAATCAAGAAAAATTCAAATAAGTTCACGAACATTTTTAGTGTTTCACTTAAATCTCTGAAAGTAACTTTTTTTCTTTTTCTTATTTTGGTTCCTAAACTCATGTTGTTATTATTACCTAAGTCCTCGTACTAGGGGTCAAAATGAAAAAAAAAAAAAGATGTTAGGTTAAGAGACTTATTTGGTGAGATACAAATTTAGGAAATGAATTGGCTATTTACTCTTTTGTTTTTATAAAGTTGATTTCTAATTAAAATAAGTTTAAATCACTTTTCAGGATTTAGTGAGCCAGAGCTCCCAGCCTGCCATTGTCAAACCTTTGTCCTAACAGAGACAAGATCACATCTTCTTTGACCAATTCCATCCTACGGAGGCGTTGCTCGTTTGTTTGTTATTTGTTAATAAACTTTTTTATGGCCCTTCAACTTACACATTGTAGAAAATAATATTATAAAATGTAACAATTTTATTATATATAACCCATTGATGGCCCTTCATATTTATCCAATAGCTTATCTCTAACTTTGAACATTAACATTGCAATCGCGCTTCTGTTTTTATTTTTTTTAATTTTGAAATTTGTAAAAAAATCTTTCATTCTCTTTTCACTGCTAATTTTCTTCCTACTAAATGCTACCTTTTAATTACTTTTCAAATTTATCCAACGAATTAAGATAAACATATTTTTTAAATTGAATAACTATTGTAATTTTTGTTGTTGTTGAAAACAATTATTGTTTTTTATTACTCCAGTTATGGGAGCCAATTTTAAACCACTATTTAATATTCATGAGGATAAAAGTATCAATCTACAATTAATGATTTGTTTCAAGTGGCCTTAATCCGACAGTATTTGGAGGACTTGTTTTTTTTAGTATAGGTTCATGGACATTTAATTATGGTGATGATGATAGTACCATGATATACTCGATCGTTTACTATTTAAAACAGTAAGTTGATCTAGTCTCTACTTGATGATAACAAAACCTTTTAACAATGTATTCTTAATTGAAAATAATAAAGTCCTCATCATTGCCAGCTGATGCATAAGCTATCCATAAAAATTAGGTTTAATTGTATAATTATTTTAATTTTTGATGAATTTTATTTTTAACTTTTTAATTTGACATATTTTACCTCTAATTTTTAAGAAGCTTGTGAAATTTATCCTTCCCATTTATCTATTAAAAAGCATAATAATTGATGGTAAAATTTGTCAAAAAAATAAATAGTTCAAGAGTAAAATTCGTAAAGAATAATAAGTCAGGGATAAAAAGTACAATTATATTAATAGTTAAATGATGGGAGTAAAATTCACAAGATTCTTAAAATTTGGGATAAAATATATCAAATTAAAAAAATTAAGGTAAAATTCACCAAAAATTTAAGAAATTAAGGATAAAAAATACAATTACGCCTAAAAATTATCATTTTGTCTACCCCAATGTTTTTTTTATTTCAGCTTAATTTAAGAAATTAAGGATAAAAAATACAATTACGCTTCAAAGATATTTACAATCTTTCTAGTTAACGTTTTACAAAGAGTACTGTGTTTAATTCATGGTGGGAATAATGAAAATTGATTTTGATTTGATTTAAACACGATTTTATCAAAATATAAATGCTTGGTTATTGTTAGCTAAAGTTATTTTGCTTTATAAGAAGTGATAAAAAGTAACTTTTATGTTGAGTTAAAGAAGCAATCTCGCTTTCAAGATAAAAGCATACAAACCCTTGTCGATTTAAAATAAAATTTAATATTATTTTCTTATTTATTTTGGTCAAATAATTTTTAAAATTTATTTATCTGTTCCACAATTAGCCTATGAAACCGTTTTGTCTACGCATAATTAGACTTCTAATAAACCCAAACATATTTTCAAAGACCAAATCTGTAAAAGTAAGAAAAAAATCAATTATTTCCTTAGATAAAAATTGAGAACAACTTGGCTAGTTTAATCAAATTTCATTTCCCCACATTTTGACAAAGTCATAAGCTAGCTAGCTAAACGAACTACGACTTTTCTCACTGTGTACGTTTTCCATGCCAAGTCTTCGGAATCTTGGGCTCTGCAAGTTGATGGTCAACTAGGCAGTTTTGCCATTGACAATAATATTAACATAGCTACTTGGGTAAGTGGACCTATTTATAAAGGATGGTCAATTGAGCAATTAATTGATTAACATATGTACCTAACATATGTCTAAGATGCTTATGTCTTTAACCAAGTACTAGTAGTTTAGAATTTAAATTTTAATTAATTATTATGTATAAAATAAATTATATTAAAAAAAATACCTATTTTACATGTGTTCAAGATTTCTAACGAAAATTTATTTTTATTTTCAATGAAAACAATTTTATAATTATAAAAAATAAAACATACGTGACCAAACACACACACGTGTGTACATAACATATGCTCTATAAATTAGCCTTTACTCCAAAAGACTATCTCATACCACAACACATGTTTCCAATGACAAATAAGTTCTCAGTTATCAGCCCTTCCTATTGTGTTCCTAACTCTCTTAACCTACAAATTAACACAGAGAAAGGTGTTACTTACGACGTAAAGGGTAACCGTGTATTTTACATAAAAGATACTTTGTTCACATTTCACGGTCGTCGCGTGTTATGTGATGATAAAGGAAGTCCCATCGTCACTCTATACAAGAAGGTTTGTTACTGATCGAGGAGGCATCTTATACTCTTTTTTTTTTGAATTTTTTTTCTATTAATTAAATTAACTAAATTGGTATTATATATTCTTAATTTTTGTTTTTTATCAGCAAATATTAATTATTAATTTTATTAGTTTTTTTTAGTAAAAAAAAAATTAAATCTATAACCTCTCTTTTTCCTTCTTCCTTTATCTATCAAATCAACCTTATAATTATTTGGTATTCTTAATTTTTGTTTATATGTAGAATGTGACATTGCACGGGCAATGCAAAGTTTTCAGGGGTAATAGCAATGGTCCCTCTGAGTTGCTCTTTTCGGTGAAGAGATCGTCAATAATCCCGAGTGGGAAGATGATTAGATTAGATGTCTTCCTTGAAAACAAGAGAAAAGGAAGCATGTGTGATTTTAGAGTCATCGTTCGTGGAAGTAAAAATTCATGCACTATTTATGCCGGTGAATCTCCAACTATTGTTGCCAAGGTGTGTATTGCATGTGTTCTGGGCATGTTTTTATATACACATTAGTTTAATTACCTATCTAGTATGGGTTTGGATAATTGCTGATATAAAGTGATGTGTAATTTATATTTAAATATTTTTATGATAAAATTAAGTTAAGAGTAAAATTTAGTATAATTTTTTATTCTAGTTAGAATTGCTTAACTCAGAATCAATTTTAGATCCAAAATCGATTATGAATCTTTTTTAACATAAAATCAAACATATAATTTTTGTTCTAAAATCAATTATGAACTTGAAAATAATTCTTTTTTTTTTTTTTGCTTTTAACTCATAATCAATTCTAACCTGAAACAAAGCACACATACTTTTTTCTTGATAATTATCGGAAACCTTGAGCACACACAAAATGAACATTTCCCCTTTTAATACGATTTATAACCTAAGGACAAATTATAATTCGAACCCTAAACCACTTTTATTGTGCCAAACTCTTATTGATCCAAACAAATAATTAATACAACTGAATGGATATAATGACTACATTTTATCGCCCTCTTTCATGTAGATGGAGAATAATGGAGGCTTCAAAGTCTTGGTCTATCCCAACGTGGACTACGCATTCATAGTGGCACTACTTATGATTATTGATGACATCAAAGATTATGATGTGTTGGTAAATGCGACGGTGAGTGGTGTCCTAACTGTGGCGACGGGGGGTATCTTACCTATTCTGACATTGTTTGAGGGAGAAAATTTAGAAGAAGAAACCTTAGATGGAGAAAACTTAGAAGACGAATACTTACAAGAAGGAGAAAACAACTCAGGTGGAGAAAACTTAGATGGAGAAAACAACCCAGAAGGAGAAAATTTAGATGGAGAAAACTTAGAAGTAGAAAACAACTTCGAAGCTGAAACTTAGACGCAGCTTCGTAAGTGAGTGCTTGTGGTATTGTTCTCTAATTGGCATTAATGTTTATGTAGTTTCATGTCAATAATAATCTGCATAATAAAGGTTTTCATTAAATGTCAATGCAGATTAGCCAGCTGGTTAAATTCTTATTATGTCGTCGAAGTTTTATTGTTGTATATGAAACAAATTAAAATTAAATCTTGGGCATGATTTTGGTTAGAACAGGTTGTATCTTTTCATTTTAGTGCATGAATAAAATTGAGAAGATATTGTAAATAAAAAAAGATGTAATATTTTTCGTAGTTTTTTTATAAAAAAAATTGAGTAATGATATTGGAACACTATTATTTTGAATATTTATCAACACTTGTCATTTTTTTTATCTTTTTCTTTCTACCACGTCAAATCACTAATGCATATAATATGAATGGACAAAAACAAATATATCTTACATAATATAGTATCGAAGATTAAGAGTCCGGATATCGAATGCACGTGACTAATTGTGTTCTTAAAATAATATATTTTATTTTGCAACTAAGTAATTGAGGAAAGAAATTAAATTAAGATGGATTGATGATCAATTATCTAATGCAAGATCAAATCTAAACGAGTAAGATAGTATCAAGTAAGATAGTATGAAAGAGAAGATGATTTCAGGCATACCAATTCCACCAATCCTAATTCTAACAAGATTCTTAGGATTGTTAATTGTCGATTTTCTAAAGTCAATTATTAGTCATTGATTGTGGTCAATTATTAATCAATTTCCTAATTAACCTACTAGAGGTTATCCAACCAGTTTGGCATGCAGTTTGATATAAAACACTTTTTTCCTAATTCTACCAATTACATGTAAATGATCACTGTTAAGCAATCATTTATGTATTAGTAAGTCCATTTCCACCAACCAATTTGGTCATGTAGTTTGGTATAAAACACTTTCTTCCTAATTCTACCATTAAATGCAAATGATTACTATTATGCAATCAATTATGTATTAGAACATCCATTTCCAAAATAGAAATTAAAAGTAAAGAAGATAATCAATTAACTAAATGACATCGAGAATTTCATTAAAATTAAGAAAGGAGTTCAAACTAGGTTACATCATAATAATCGAACTAGGGAGACTAGTTGCTCATTGTACACACTATTACAAAAAAAAAAAATTTTAACGTGTCTTACTTGGCACCTTGCTTGCATGAGTAAGTACAAGTGTACAATCTGTTTTAAATTATGTGTGTATTGGTTTGTTCTAATGGATTGGTTTGTTCGAGAAATAGATCAAAACAACTAGAAAGATCATGCATCAAAGATAGAAAATGGTGGTGAGTCTAGGAGGATTTCTAGGTCTTTTATACAATGATGTCAATGTGACATGTGAGCATTTTCATGGGAGAAAGATAGAGAGAAAAAGAGAGAGGTAGGGGTGACATGGATGAAGTTACCATTACCAAACAATTTAATATCATTTTATTCCTCAAATTAGTCACTTTAGTTCTTGAAAAAAAAAGTGTTATGGTTACTATAAATTATAAAAAAACACCCCTAAAATCTTCATTTTTGACTCTTATTATGTAGATCATGAACATCATCTTATTTTACTAACGAAGTTTGTAGATGGCTAAAAGTAGGGATTAACTTGGATAACATAATTCAATGTCAAAGATTTATTTTTCATGTATCTAATTTTAGGAACTAATATTTTTTTATTGGTAAGAATTGAGCATGGTATTAAAAAATTTACAATACTCACACATCTTACTCAACCAATTAAGTTAGACCCCTTAATATTTTAGGAACTATACCCCCACAATTTTAGAGACTAAAATGATGATTTGATCCTTTTTATTTTTTGTCGAAGATGAAGAAAAAAGGAAGAAAAAAAGATTTAGATTTTTTTAAAAATATCTTTATATCTATTCATAACTTTTAATCTTAAATAAGAATATGATGCGTTCTTTGTTAGTAAGAACCAACAAAGGAATAAGAATAACAAAAAAGCACATGATAGGAAATGAGAGCAACCAAGTCAGAGAATATCCTTTAGACTCCAAATTTCATTCAAATCCCTCATACCCCTTACAATGACCGCCTTCCTTACATATAACTGAATTCCCCTCTCCATTGATTTTCTCCTCTAACAAACTTATTCCCCCTCTCACAAAAGGCTACTGCTAAATAGACAAATTTGCCCTCTTGGGCCTGATGGCATATACTTGATCAAATCTACTCTTGGACTTTAAGTATTTTGAGTTGCAAAATAATTTTATAGGATTTAAGTATTTTGAGTTGTAAAATAATTTTATATTTTATGAATACTGTGAGTTATTAAATAAGTTATGAGATTATATTTTATTATGAATGAGTTACTTAGGGGGTGTTTGGTTTGGTTATTTTCTGTTTTCATTTTCACCGAAAACAGAAAACGGTGATGAAAATGTGTTTGGTTGGATTTCTGAAAACATTTTCAGTGAAAATGAAAATAGGAAACAGCCAGAAAATGAAAACAATAAATTTTCGTTTTCAGTGTTTTCAGTTGAGAACAGAAACCTCATTTCAGGTAAAATAAAATTGTGATGACAATGAATGTATTTTTAAACAAATCTAAAAATACAAAAAGACAAAAAGTCAATATATCATAAATTTTCAGTATTTTTATTTCATGAAAACAGAAAATAAGAAGTCAAACCAAACATATTTTCAGAATTCTAATCTTTTGAAAATGAAAACAGTTTTCAGAAAATGAAAACAGAAAATGAAAATGCAAACCAAGCACACCTTTAAATTGCTTAAAGGTTTATGACTTATCTTTTTTTGTTTATCCGATAATACAATTTTTAAGTTTGAGGATTTTATTTTATGGGATTATATTTTATTGTGAGTATATGTATAATATTGATTTTAAAAAAATGTCCCTTACTAATTTTTAAGTTTGAGGATTTTTTTTTCAAAACTTAAAGATGTGTTAATTTTTTAACGGTCCAATTCTATAACCAACCCAATCCAATCTTATATATAAAAGTTAGATTAGATTAGATTGAGTTGTAAAAAAAAAGGTAAGCTCAATCTAACCCAATCCAATTAAATTTAATTAGATTAGGTTGAAAAGGAAATAAAGCTTAACTCAATCCAGCTCCTAATCTAAAATATACATACTATGCCAACCTTCTTGGTATTGGATAGAAATTTCACTATTAATTAATAATGTTGTATTGTCTGCCATATTTTAGGTTCTATATTTGGTTTAAAGGTGGGAGGAAAATAATTTTAATGAAAGAGGGAGAAGAAAAGAGAGGTGATTACACATTTTGTTTGGTTTAGAGAAGAAGAGAGATTTTAATAGAATGATAGAAAATAATCATTTTCTTGTTTGGTTCATAACTAGAGAAGGAATTTTGAAAATTAATTTCCTTGCATGTTTATATAATTTTATTTTCCAAAACATAAGTAGAGATATTTTAGTTAATACTCATCAAATATGTTTTAAATGTTTTTATTTTTTTCTCCCAAAAATTAAACCAAATTATAAAATTTTATAAAAATATATCCCTACATCCCTCTTCCACCATTTTCTTTTAACCAAACACTATATATGTTAGAGTGAATTAATTAGAAAGAGAAAAAAAAACAAACAAATATATATATATATATATATATATATATATATATATATATATATATATATTAACTTTTGCAAAACTTTTGTTTGCGGCTAGTAAGATCAGAGCCCTATAAAAATGTAGCCAATAACCCATATTCCCACATATGTTCTAAATCCACTATTCATCCAAATGAAGAATATGTTTCTCATCCTTTTCTTTTCTGCTCTTCTAATTTCATCCACTTCTAATGCTTCTAACGTCAATGATTTCTGCGTAGCAGACCTCAAGGGTACAAATAGCCCTTCTGGCTCTAACTGCAAGCCCGCTGATACAGTAACAGCAAATGACTTTGTCTTCACTTTTCAACCTGCAAACACATCTAACCCTATCAAAACTGGAATCAGCACTGCATTTCTTAAAGACTTTCCTGCTCTCAATGGTCTTGACATCTCTGCAGTACGTGTAGTTATCGATAAAGATGGATTTATTCCATTGCATTCACATCCTCATGCCACTGAACTAATAATCGTGGTGGAAGGTCAAATCACTGCTGGATTCATGGCAGCTACCAAAGCTTATGTGACCAAGACACTGAAACCGGGAGATCTTATGGTTATCCCACCAGGACAATTGCATTTTCTAGCAAATTATGATCAAAGAAGAGCCACTGTTTTTGCTGCTTTTAGTAGCTCAAACCCTACTGTCCATTCTTTTAATAATATATTTGCCAACAATGTACCCTCTAATGTACTTGCCCAAACTACCTTCCTTGATGTTGCCCAAGTGAAGAAGCTTAAGGCTCGTTTCGGTGGCAGAAACTAGGATATTATTGCTTGCTTATTGATTAATTAGTTAGTTAATGTGTTTGTTCCAATGATCATAAACAATAAACACTGATTATATTCTTTTGTGTCTGATAAGATTATATATACTCTTTCGATCCCTTCATCACTTATATACTAGATTTTGAGTTCTCCCTTGATTTTGTGCATGTTCAGCTTTCAGGTGATGCTTCATGAACTTTGTAATCTCGATTAGTTGTTCTGGCTTTTAGCTGCCTTTATGACAACAACAACAAAAATGTTTATGTAGACTTAAACTTGTGTTTGGAACGAGACCAAGTTGATTTTCTTTATGCCGAAAAGTTTTTGACGAGTGTACTACACAAGATAAAGATAAAAAAATTAAAATGGAGAATTTTTTTTAAGAGTCGGTCTATTCTAATCCACAATATGATATCTGGATGATTTTCTTAATTACAAATAATTAGGTATGTTGATAAACTACTCAATAAACACCTTAGAAGAATAAAATAGAATAACAAATAAAATAAATATTCAGTTAACTGCAAAACTCTTTGTTCTCCCTACAAGAATGTTCAGTTGCCATTCTTGTCATCGACGATGACAACCTCCGCAAGTAGGTCTTCGATTCAACCCGCACAGTTCAGAGTCGTACATGTAGAAGGTGCATTAAAATGTGGCAACTTGGACGGGGAACTTCTATATAAAAAAAAAAGGCTTGGACGGAGAGACGAGAAAATGTTAGCGGTAGTTGGAGAGAGAAAGACAACATTTTTGTAAAGAAAAAATTGTGTCTTTTTCTTCTAGTACTGGGTTTTTTTTTTTGCTGTGAAAGAACAATCAAAGTATTCATTTGTCAACACTTCAGCACATGTGTGTGATTTGTCATATCATGATCACTTCAATGTATTTTATTAAATAATAAAGACAATTAGATAAACAAACTCTTTAGTATCTGAAAATACTCATTTAATTGATCCCAACACCCCAATTATTTGATGATATTTATGGTCATATATCGATTATATTTGCCCTTTTCGGCTTGAACTGGTTTGAGCCTGAAGCATTCATGTGATCACTTACTAATGCAGTTCTAATTACTGAGATTTCTCTTGTACTATTAAAAACTCCTATTGTGATTTGTGCTGTATCTTTGTTTCTTTCTCCTTTATTCTAGAACTTAAAGTTAATTATTTTGCTGGCACAGGCATTTGGTTGATTGACACCATAGAGGTCTTTATCTGGGAGTTAATGCAGAATTCCAGATCATGTATTTGCATTTTTAAGAGCAAATGCATTTTTATTCTTTCACAGCGTAAAAGTAGCTTGTTTTAGGCACGTTTTAGCTCTACCGCACACTGTTTAATTCCTTGATCTGCATGTTACTTGACTTAAATACAATTTGAGACTTACTGATAATGCAATGGTACAACCCCTTTATATTTTCTGATGACATAAAACTGTACAATTACTTGAATTACAGTTGCTAATTTTTCAATCTTCAATCATTATAGAAGCTTAAGGAACAATCACAAGCTTCCTCTGTTCCTTTTCACAAACTTCTAAAAGTCATATAAACTCTCTCATTCTTTATTATTCTCTAAAACTTCAAGGTTTTATGGGCTTGGATCTTTTTTAGATATCTTTTTAGAGAAATTTATCAGAGGGAACAAATAACAAATGCCATTCAGCCTCCAATGAATTAAATACGGTGAAGAATAAACACAAAGTGAAGAAACTAAAATTCTAGAAGAATAAACACAAGCACCAAATTTGCAAAAATGCTCACAATACAAATTAATGAAATCAAACAATGAATATCCACAATACAAAATCAATGAAATCAAACATTTAAATAAAAAATAAATCACAAATTAACGAAAAAAAATGAATACACTGTGGCACAGCGAGAGTGTGGATCGAAATCGCAAGGGAAACTTACTTGTGAGCAAACGTTATGTGTGGTGCATGAGAGTGACTGAGAGGGAGAGAGAGCTACGAAGAGAACTAGTGTACTAAGAGGGAGAGAAAGCGCTAGCGTCGTGTGCGTGAAAGTGACTGAATTTGATTTTGGAAAAATAATCTTATCCAAACACCTTTTATACGTTACCATGAAGGTTGGCATAGTATATTTTAGATATGTCCTTTTTTTAATTATCCAAATAGAATGTGTTTATTTAATGTGTATTACATTTATTACTTTCAAAGTAGGAAAAAAAAGAGAGAGAAAGATGAGAAGGGAAGTTTGAATATTTTTATCCATTAGAGAAATGCTTACCCGGAAGAGAATATAAATTTAAAGGTAAGTAATTGTATTAAAGGCTGGTTGACCAAAGTAGGGGTACTATTATAAACTAATTACCAAAATGAGATTATTTTAAAATATATTAATAAATTTGAGTTGTTTTTACCGTTGACCGGGTCAACTTATCAGTCACATTATATATCATATTTATTACTTTTTTTCTTTTTGTTTTTTTTTCTCTTTCTAATTAATTTACTCTAACATATATAGTGTTTGGTTGAAAGAAAATGGTGGAAGAGGGATGTAGGGATATATTTTTTATAAAATTTTATAATTTGGTTTAATTTTTGAGAGAAAAAAAACATTTAAAACATATTTGATGAGTATTAACTAAAATATCTCTACTTATGTTTTGGAAAATAAAATTATATAAACATGCAAGGAAATATCTCTACTTATGTTTGATGGTTTGTTCGGTTGATCTTTACAGTATTAGAGACGGGTTATTGAGACGAAATGTCCTATGTCTAATAAATGTTAATTGATCTGTCTCACGTCTTTGTTTATGAATTTTGAAATTCAAATACATTAGAGATGATAGTATTCTATCTCTAAATCTTATTTTAATTTTATTAACAAAATTGTAATTTCATATCATGTAAATCATTAAATCAAATTAAAAGTCTGTTATGAAAAGCTTGATATATATATATAGAGAGAGAGAGAAGTATGATGATTCCATATTATTAAATATTATATTTTATAACAATATATAAAAATAGAAATTAGAATGTAATTATTTTGTCATTGTTTAAAAAATTAATTTATAAAATATATATTTTAAATTTATATATGTTAGTGTAGTTATATATATATACTGATTTTCAATTATTATATTTTATATATTATTTCTAATTAGTATATGAACAATTATCTTCTGAATATATTATTTTCGAATTTATATAGTAAATATTGATTTTATTATACTGATTTTTCTATAATTGTATATTTTTCCTATTTAAGTTATATTATTCAGTATTTACCATTTGAATCAATTAAATTATTTCTAAAATTAATTATTATATCTATTGAGAAGGAAAAAAATTAAAGTGTATATCGAGAGAAAATAATAAATATTATAAATGACTGATTAAATTGTCAAAAAAAACTTGAGTCAACGTTCTAAAAACAACCCTAATTTGATGATATTTATCTTGATTACTAGTTTCTAAAAGTGTCCTAATTAATTTGATCAATCATTTTTTTTATAAAATTACTCTTTTCTTAAAGGTAATAAAATTCGAGTGCACAATCCAAAAAATTAATTTGATAATATTCATTTTGATAATTAATTTCTAAAAGTATCAAGATTTTGTCAATCAACCTTCAATACAATATAACTCTTACCTTAAAGGACTTGCATTTGCAAATCTTTAATTTGTAACAATAGCCCTATAAAATCTACCTAATCCCACATTCCCTCGTATGTTCTAAATACCTTGATCCAAGATGATGATGAAGAATAAAGTTCTCATTCTTTTCTTTTCCGCTCTTCTTTCATCCACTTCCTATGCTTCCAATGTGAATGATTTCTGTGTGGCAGACCTTAAAGGTCCAGATAGCCTTTCTGGCTATCCTTGCTTGCCACCTACAACACTTACAGATGATAACTTTGTGTTCAATCTTCAACCTGCAAACACCTCACAGTTCCCTACTATCAAAGCTGGAATTAGCACTGCATTTGTTAATGAATTCCCTGCCCTCAATGGTCTTGACATCTCTGTAGCGCATGTAGCTTTCGAAAAAGATGGGTTTTTTCCAATGCATTCTCATCCTGATGCCACTGAACTAATCATCTTGGTGGAAGGTGAAATCACTGCTGGATTCGTCACCGGTATGAATTCGATTGCTTATCTGAAGACGCTGAAACCCGGAGATCTTATGGTTATTCCACCAGGACATTTGCATTTTGTAGCAAATTCTGGTAATGAGAAAGCCACTGGTTTTGCCACTTTCAGTAGCTCAAACCCTACTATCCATTCATTCAACAATATATTTGCCAACAATATACCTTCTGACATACTTGCACAAGCTACATTTCTTGATGTTGCCCAAGTCAAGAATCTTAAGGCTCGTTTTGGTGGCAGCAACTAGTATGATTAATTGCTAGCTTATAATTAATTATGTGCTGGCTCCAATGGTTTTTCTTTTTTATAAGATGTGTTTGCTCCAATAATCATCATCAATAAAGTTATTTACTTGTATGTTTCCCTTTTTCATTTTTTGTCCAATCTCAAATCTTAATATACTTGTTGGCTCCCTGACTGCGAACGAAATAACTACAAGGAAATAACCCCGGATAGGTGAAGAAAGAAAGATCGACAAGCATTCGAATTTTTCATAATAAAAGCACACTTTATTTTAATTTAGTTTTGGTTGATTTATTTTACTTGCATTTTTTTTATCAATGGAAAGAATAAAAAAGAAGTAGGCAGAAGAAAACTAATGGCAGCGGACATTGGTCACAACTCAAGTCTGAAAACTGGGCGATGATTGGCCACCTTACTTTGCTAACTAGTCGGCTATCTTTTTCCTTCACTAAAAGTGTGAGAGAATTGAATATTTCATTGTTGTTGCTTAAAGGAATGAATCTTTGTAATGAGAGTTGCGTATATGGATGACATGAATGTACTCCAAGATTGATAAGCTCCAAAGGGACTTTTGAATCCATTTCACATATAATATGATGCGCACCCAGGGAATGCCAAGAACCAACGCAAATAGTTCTGTATGAAGGGATGTAATAACCCCACATGATCAATAGAAACGTGTTACTCATTCACCAGTTGTGTTCTTCCTAATTACTCCTCCGACGCCTACTTTGCCCAGATTCCCAAGAGGAGAACCATCAGTGTTCAGCTTCAAGAAATTTGGTGGTGGCAGACTCCATGAGATATAGATAACTGAGTTGTCCCTATTGTTGGAATACACACTGTTCCTCACTTAATTGCAAGAGATGCAATTCACTCCCTCACACATTCACTCGTGTATCACTCACTGTTTTCTAAGCACAGAATTGCACACACACTAGGAATAGCACTAGAGACTGAAAATGATAGAATGAAAACAACACTTTATTAAGATGTATGATTGCCCTTTTATACAAGCAAAACAAAGTAACAACCCTTCACTCTTAGGCTAGCACTTATAACAGAATTTTAAAATTCTGTTACTCTCTCTTATATACAAAGTCAAAACAGAATTAAACTCTCACATCCTCCCTTAATTCTGATCTCCTAAGTCCATCAAGCCAATTCTGTCCCTTAACATTTTAAACCTCTCCCCTTTGAGGGGTTTGGTTAAAATATCAGCAAGTTGATCAAATGTGCAGCAGTACTCCACTTTCAATTTCTCTTTGTTCATTTGATCCCTAAGATAGTGAAACCTTGTTTCTATGTGTTTGCTTCTACCATGAGAGGTTGGATTCTTTGACAGGCTTATAGCTGACTTATTATCCACAAAAAGCTTCACTCCATCACTCTCCTTGATTTTTAATTCCTGTAGTAATGTGTCCAACCAGACAGCTTGACAAGCACTCATTGCAGCTGCAACATACTCAGCTTCACATGTTGATAGAGCCACTATGGATTGCTTCTTAGAACACCACGATATTGGTGCTGCACCATACATGAATATGTAACCTGTAGTACTCTTTCTGTCATCTCTGTCTCCTCCCCAATCTGCATCAGTATATCTCATCAATTCCTCTGAGTTGCTATTGTCTTTATTTGGAAATAAAATTCCAGCATTGATGGTCCCTTTTATGAACCTTAGAATCCTCTTGGCAGCTAGGAGATGAGGAATTCTGGGTCCTTTCGTATATCTACTTACCAGTCCAACAGCAAATTCCAAATCAGGTCTTGAATGACACAAGTACTTGAGAGAACTAACAATCTGTTTGAACTCAGTTGCATCGACTTTGTCTTCCTTGCCCTCCTTTTCAAGTACAAGATCTGCCTCTGTTGGTGTTGCTGCTGAATTACATTCAACCATGTTGAATCTCTTCAATATTTCTGTTGCATACTTGCTCTGGTGCATCAAAATACCTCTCTCAGTCTTCTTGAATTCAAGTCCAAGGAAATAGGATAGAACCCCCATATCAGTCATTTCAAACTCACTCATCAATTCCCTTTTCAGTTCTGCTATCTCACTTTCATTACCACCAGTGATCAACAAATCATCCACATATAGGCATATAATAATGATATTACCTACTGACTTGGATCTTACATAGACTCCAAACTCACAGCTACACTTATCAAAGCCAATTTTCATCATAAAACTGTCAATTTTCTTGTTCCAAGCTCTTGGGGCTTGCTTAAGTCCATAAAGAGTTTTTCTCAACCTGAGAACCTTTGACTCTTGGCCAGCTATAGAGAATCCAGGTGGCTGAGTCACATAGACCTCCTCATCAAGAGGACCATTTAAGAAAGCACACTTCACATCTAGTTGGTGCATTGTCCAATTCTTTAGGCTAACAATTGCCACTACTGTTCTAATAGTCTCAATTCTAGCAACTGGTGCAAACACCTCTCTATAGTCAATCCCAACTTTCTGCAAAAATCCTCTAGCCACAAGTCTAGCTTTATACTTGACCACCTTGCCTTCTGGATTTGTCTTAATCTTATAGATCCACTTCACATCAATGGGCTTCTTTGATTTTGGTTGAGATACCAACTCCCACACTTGATTTTTCTCAATAGATTTAAGCTCTTCTGTCATAGCTTCAACCCACCTCTGATCAGTCATAGCATCTTCAAAGTTTATTGGTTCTGCTTCAGAAAACAGAGCAAAATGTACAAGATTCCCATCTGCACTTACATCAGCATCAAACAACATCTCAAAACCTTGAAATCTAGCTGGTTTGGGTGCATTTCTCTGGGGTCTCACTTCTCTTTAAGTGGTATTACCATTCCCTTCAATTGTTTCTTCCTCTTCTGACCTTATCATTATTGAAGGTCCCTTCATTTCAGTATTCTGCTCCCAGTTCCAGCTTCTAGATTCATCAAATACCACATCCCTACTAATTATTATCTGCTTACTCTTCGGATCAAACAGCTTATAGCCTCCAGTTGAGTGATATCCGAGTAAGATCATTTGTTCACCTTTATCATCTAGCTTCCTTCTTAACTGATCTGGGATATGCCTAAAACAAAGTGATCCAAAGATTCTGAAATGGCTCACATTTGGTTTAGCACCACTCCAAGCTTCTTAAGGTGTTATTCCTTCCAATCTCTTTGAAGGGCTCCTATTCAAGATGAAGACAGCTGTAGACACTGCCTCTCCCCACAAGTACTTGGGCAGACTCTTGCCTTTCAACATGCTCCTTACCATATTCATTATGGTTCTGTTTTTTCTTTTTGCAGCTCCATTATGTTGAGGTGTGTAGGGAGGAGTCACTTCATGAATTATGCCTTTTTGATCACAAAATTCTTGAAATTCTGTAGAAACATATTCACCTCCACCATCTATTCTTAATATCTTGATCAATGAGCCACTTTGCTTTTCTGCCATATTTTTGAACTTCTCAAAGACTTCAAAGACATCACTCTTCCTTCTTATTAGGTAAACTCATACTTTCCTAGTCAATTCATCAATAAAGGATATGAAGTATCTGTTTCCACCCAGAGATTCAGTTTGCATAGGGCCACACACATCAGAGTAAATCACCTCAAGTTTCTCTTTTGCCCTGATTGGTACATTTTGTTTGAAAGTGCTTCTTGATTGCTTACACTGTAAACAACCATCGCATACTTCACTAGGAGGCTTGATCTGAGGCAAATCCAACACCATTTCTCTTGAGTTTAGCTTAATCAGATCTCTAAAATTTAAATGGCAAAATCTGTAATGCCATAACCACTCTTCACTGTTTACTGTAGTGGTAAAACACTTCTGTTCTATCACATCAATCTCAATTTTAAATGTTCTATTTTTTGAAAGAGGGGACTTCAAAATGAGCTTGTGATTTCTGTCAAACACTCTCAACATCTTGTTTTCAAGCTTAGTCATAAAGCCCTTTTCTAATAATTGACCTAAGCTGAGTAGATTACTTTTCATACCTGGTACAAAGAGTACATCAGTGATGCAAGACTGACCTCCATCCTTTGTTTTGATAAGGACCTTCCCAATTCCTTCAGCAGTCAAGATTCTATCATCAGCAAATTTGACTTGGCTCTTCACAGATTGATCAAGGTTGAGAAACCACTTTCTTCTTTCTGTCATATGAGTGGAGCAACCTGTGTCTAGGTACCAACAATTATCACTTGCCCCTTCAATCTGAGTAGTTACCATTAGCAGTACCTGTTCAGTGTCATCATCTTCTTCCTGAGCCAATTTTGCATCATCACCTTTAGGTTCTCTTTTGTTATTGGGTTTGCTGTAACACTCATCAGCAAAATGCCCAAACTTTTGGCAGTTAAAGCATTGAATACTTCTTTTGTCAAACTTCTTTCTATTTGAAGAGTTTTGGGAATTGGATCCCTCTCCTTTCTTGTGGTCTTTATCACTGTTCTGATTTCCCCTCCATTTATTGCTCTTCCCTTCAGTTTTCTCTTTCTTCCATCTATCACCATGCTTCTTTGGATTAGACCGTGCTTGCAAGGCTTGTTCACTTTTCTTCTCATTTATCCTTTCATTCATTCTCTGTTCATGAGATTCCAAAGATCCCTGCAATTCCTCTAGGCTAAGCTCTTCAAGATTTTTGGATTCCTCGATGGCTACCACAATATGGTCAAACTTGGGTGGCATGGTTCTAAGCACCTTCTCTACAACTGATTGCACAATTATCTTTTCTCCATAGCCCTTCATTGAATTCACCACTGTCTGCACTTTTGTGATGTACTCAGCAACTGATTCATTCTTTTCCATTTGTAGTAGTTCATATTGTCTCCTCAGAGTTTGCAGCTTGATCTTCTTGGTTTTTGTGGCTCCATCATGAGATTTCTGCATAATGTCCCATGCTTCTTTGGAGGTTTGAGCCATTGCTATCTTTTCAAAGTTAGCAGCATCTACACTTTGGTGCAAAATGAAAAATGCCTTGCAATCTTTCTTTTCTTTTTCTCTATCAGCAGCCTTTTGTTCCTCTATTGCTCTCTCTCCCACAGGTATATAACCTTCTTCTACGAACTCCCAAACCCCTTGGAATCGCATCACCACCCTGATCTGAATCTTCCAATTTTCATAGTTCTTTCCTGTGAGAACTGGTAGATTTGCAGGAATTGAGCCAGATACTGCAGCCATCAAAGAACTCCTTCAAGAACACTTCCAAGAACCTTTCTTTAGTGATTCTTGCCCCTTCTATCGAAACCAATGTTCTAGATACCAATTGTTGGAACACACACTGTTCCTCACTTAATTGCAAGAGATGCAATTCACTCCCTCACACATTCACTCGTGTATCACTCACTGTTTTCTAAGCACAGAATTGCACACACACTAGGAATAGCACTAGAGACTGAAAATGATAGAATGAAAACAACACTTTATTAAGATGTATGATTGCCCTTTTATACAAGCAAAACAAAGTAACAACCCTTCACTCTTAGGCTAGCATTTATAACAGAATTTTAAAATTCTGTTACTCTCTCTTATATACAAAGCCAAAACAGAATTAAACTCTCACACCTATTACCTACACGTCATTGACACGTAACAATGTCGAGTATATAAAAAATTTGAGAAAAAAGACGCAAATTTTACCAGTCTTCACTATTGAAGATGAAGGAATTGTGACACCTCCAAATGAACCAGTAAGTGATGGCAAACAATGAACCTTTCGGGCCAGTGCCATGACATTGGAGCCAAGTTGTACTGTCTTGCTCCATAAAATCCACTTGTAGAGCATGATGAAGAAGATGCCAAACATGTTGAGCTTTTTGGCAATCGTGGAGAACGTGAAGAATTTGTCTCTTCTTGATCATGACACCCGGCCCGCAACAAAACAATTAGTAGACAAAAGAAGAATTTTATATTATAAGGGATGTTGATGGACCACATCCAAGGGTTGCTTGTAGAGCCACCAAGGGATACATGGGCTTGAGAAGTGAGACATTGGTAAGAAGTTTTAGCCGTGTAACAACCATTAAAGGAAACATCCCAAATAATAGTGTCCTTCACAGTAGGACACATATAGAGTGACATGAACTCCTCCCTAACCTCCTGAGGTAACACTGTTGCCAACCAATCCCATTGCCAGTGGCCATCCTGATAAAGGTCTTTTAGCTTCAAGTGAGAATCTTGATAATGGACATAGTTAATCATGAAACATACATGTCCCAACGAACTTCACTTGTCATATGAAATAGAAGTGTCTCCTCTGCTAACTTTGAATTTGAAACCAGGTTCAAGGATGTAAGTAGGGGTGGGAATAGGCCAGACCAGCCTACAGGGACCTACGACATGACCTACATAAAGTCTGGCCTGGACTGGTCTATTTAATTAAAAGGTTAAGCTCAGACTTTTTTAAAAGCCTATTAAATTAAATAGACCAGACTTAGACTTATTAAAAAGTCTTATAAGCCGGTCGGCCTATATATATATATATATATATATATATTATTTTTTGGGTACCAATATATAATATTATTTTTTGAATACAATTAATTTTTTTTTTGAAACTATCAGACTTTGATTACACATTACTGCCCCATAACTTCTATTACTATAATCAAGGACTTTAATTACAATTTAGGTGTGAGTCATGTGTCTTTTTATATTCCTCATTATTTTGATTGACTTTCCTTTTTTAAACTTTTTTATTACGTTCCTACTGTATAAAATATTAAATATTTATTGTGAATAAAGCTTTTAAAAAGACTATCAGGCCAGATCAGAATTTTAAAAAGGCCAGACCGAGCCAAAATAAAAGTCTTTGATAGGCTATAGGCCAGACTCAAGCCTCAAAGATTCATCGTAGGCTAGGCTCAGGCCTTTCAAAGCCTGATCTAGCCTAGCCTATTTCCACCCCTAGATGTAAGCCGCCTTTATAATTGAGGTATATGGTTAGGAGCAACCTTTATACTCCTTTGTTTTTAAAAACATTATCCTCCTTCAAGTACTTGTGTGTTAACATCCAAACCCAAGGCTTATGTTGATCATGCAACATGCAGAGACCACACATGTTTCCCTAAGAGAGTCATATTCATTTCTCTTGCTTTAATGACTACCAGTCCCCCTTTCTTCAAAGGCTGAGTTATTATGTCTCACCCCACCCAATGATGATGGTCGTTACCCCAAATAAAGCTTCTTGAGATTCTATCAATTGCATCACATATCCCATGAGGAATCCAAATTTTTTTCATGGAATATATGGGGATTAAGTTTAAGACTAACTTAAGCAAAGTAACACATCCAGACCAGCTCAAAGTTTTTGCTTTCCACCCTACTAATCACGAGTGCAAGTGGTTCAAAATATAAGGGAAGTCTTCATTCTTGACTCTACTAGAAAGAATGCGGAACCCCATATATTTATCCATCTTTTTGGTATGCTGGCATCCCAGAATGCTGCTAATCTACTTGACTTTCTCTAAATGTCCTGAAACACCCTTTTGAAATAGCTAGTGGCCTCTCTCATGATAGTATCCTCATCAGTGGTCCATATGTCATCAATCTGTAAGCCAGTGATCATATTCCTTCGCCTTCTGTTGGTAGTTGATTAGATGATAGTTGATAGTTGATAGTTGATAGTTTTAGAGAATTATTTTAGAAAGAAGGTTATGTCATTGATTTCTTGGATTGATCAATTACAACATACCAATTGCCTATTTATAGGCTCAAGTCACCAACCTCTCAATGGTGGTGAATGTTTCTACATTACTTTAGGTCTTTCTAGAGTTTTCATGATAGATTAGTATCATGATAGTTCTAGATTTTTCTATCTTATACATAGACTTATAGTTCTAGATTGTTCTACCATATTCATACACATTATAATTCTAAATTGTTCTACCATATTCTATAGTTCTAGAATATTCTACTATTTTCATACATATTATATTTAAGAATATTCTAGAAATTTGTAGCAATTTCAACACCTTCTAATAACCGCCTGAGTGTATGGAAGAACATTGTATTTAATTTATTCCCTAGCCTTATCCACTTCTCTCGTGATTGTTGATACCACAAGACCTTCTCCTGATATAGAATCTGGTTGTATTGTTTTTGGAGATCTTTGTCAAAAAGGACAAAGTCTGACGAGTAGCATAAGTCCAGCTATTTCTGAATACCCTTAAGCCTTCCTTCAATCTGTCGCTTCTTTATAAAGATATTACCAAAAACATTAGTATTAAATTTGATGGAATCTTGAGTAACCACCTGTGCATATTGTGGATGCGACAACCATGCTACCTGGAAATGAAAATACATGTTTTTATAACTACAGGTGTTGTGACAGCTAATGAGGAGAGGATTATGGTCAGAATAGCGATGATTTAATAATTCGACCAACGCATGAGGGAACTTAATGCGCCAATCCATGTCTGCCATGCATTTATGAAGACATTTGCGAACATGGCCTCCATTCGTTGTGTTCTTTCTCCAAGTGAAGAGGTCACCAACAGCTGGCATATCAATAAAATTACAAAAATCTACTGCATCATTGAACAATAAAGATCTAGACAACAAGAAACTCCCATTTGATACCTTTGAGGGTTGAATAATTTCGTTCATGTCACCTGCAATCAACCAGGTCCCATTCACCATAGTTCTTAGAGTAGCAAAAAATCCCATAATCAAGCTCTCGCTACTAGGTTAGGAGAAGCATACACCCCAGAACAATACCAAACTTGTTGTATATAGCTTGCTAACAGAGAAGGTAATAATCTGAGGATGAGAATCAATAAGCTGAAAGAACAAATCATCTCTACAAGAAAGAATCCAAATGCCCCCTGAGTGACCAATGGCCGGCCTCTTGAATGAATAAAGGTTTGAAGCCAACCTTCGTCCAACGTTGCCCAATGATAGAAAATAGAATATAACAAATATATGGTTTTACCAACATGTTGGTCTAAACTTAAATTTCATAAAGAATGCCTAATTTCAAACCTTCTAAATGAAAAAAAAAAATTGTGAGAAGAAATTTTACTGAAGGCAACTAATTAAATAATTTTCATTTAGAGTAATCATTACAAATATTAATAAATATTTTATACTAATGATATGATTACTAAAAAAAATTATGGTTTATTCTCTAAAGTGAACAAGGAGGAATAAGAATGGTTTATTCTCTAGCATCAGTGGTTAAACCATTTAAAAGATCAATTTTGCAGGAACAATTTATAAAATGATTTATAAAATTGGGAGACACCAAATGTATGAATTAAATTATAGGGGGACCAAAATCAAAATTGGAGTAAAACTGAGAAACCAAAAGTGTAATTTTACCTACAAAAAAATGAAGTCTTTATATGAAATCACTCACACGTTGACACATGGTATTGACACGTGGCAGTCAACATCTAAGGTTAACGGTCAACGTTCAAATCGAGTTTTTAGAACCAATTTTGTAGGGATTTATAAAACTGAGGATCAAATTGGTGAATTAAATTATATGGGGCCAAATCCAAAATTAGAAATAAAGTGGAGGACCAATTTTGCAATTTTATCAAACATTTAAAATATATTTGATGAGTATTAACTAAAATATCTATACTTATGTTTTGGAAAATAAAATTATATAAACATGCAAGGAAATATCTTTACTTATGTTTGATGGTTTGTTCGTTTGTTCGTCACGTCTTTGTTTATGAATTTTGAAATTCAAATACATTAAAGACAGTAGTATTCTATCTCTAAATCTTATTTTAATTTTATTAAGAAAATTGTACTTTCATATCATGTAAATCATTAAATCAAATTAAAAGTCTCTTATGAAAAGCTTTATATATATATATATATATATATATATATATATATATATATAGAAGTATGATGATTCCATATTATTAAATATTATATTTTATAACAATATATAAAAATAGAAATTAGAATGTAATTATTTTGTCATTGTTTAAAAAATTAATTTATAAAATATATATTTTAAATTTATATATGTTAGTGTACTTTATATATATATATATATATATATATATATATATATATATATATATATATATATATATATATATATATATATATATATATATATAAACACGTAATATTCACATATATATATAGTAAATACTGATTTTATTATACTGATTTTTCTATAATTGTATATTTTTCCTATTTAAATTATACTATTCAGTATTTACCATTTGAATCAATTAAATTATTTCTAAAATTAATTATTATATCTATTGAGAAGGAAAAATGTAAAGTGTATATCAAGAGAAAATAATAAATATTATAAATGACTGATTAAATTGTCAAAAAAATTTGAGTCAACGGTCAAAAAACAACCCTAATTTGGTGATATTTATCTTGATTACTAGTTTCTAAAAGTATCCTAATTAATTTGATCAATCATTTTTTTTTATAAAATTACTCTTTTCTTAAAGGTAATAAAATTCGAGTGCACAATCCAAAAAATTAATTTGATAATATTCATTTTGATAATTAATTTCTAAAAGTATCAAGATTTTGTCAATCAACCTTCAATACAATATAACTCTTACCTTAAAGGACTTGCATTTGCAAATCTTTAATTTGTAACAATAGCCCTATAAAATCTACCTAATCCCACATTCCCTCGTATGTTCTAAATACCTTGATCCAAGATGATGATGAAGAATAAAGTTCTCATTCTTTTCTTTTCCGCTCTTCTTTCATCCACTTCCTATGCTTCCAATGTGAATGATTTCTGTGTGGCAGACCTTAAAGGTCCAGATAGCCTTTCTGGCTATCCTTGCTTGCCACCTACAACACTTACAGATGATAACTTTGTGTTCAATCTTCAACCTGCAAACACCTCACAGTTCCCTACTATCAAAGCTGGAATTAGCACTGCATTTGTTAATGAATTCCCTGCCCTCAATGGTCTTGACATCTCTGTAGCGCATGTAGCTTTCGAAAAAGATGGGTTTTTTCCAATGCATTCTCATCCTGATGCCACTGAACTAATCATCTTGGTGGAAGGTGAAATCACTGCTGGATTCGTCACCGGTATGAATTCGATTGCTTATCTGAAGACGCTGAAACCCGGAGATCTTATGGTTATTCCACCAGGACATTTGCATTTTGTAGCAAATTCTGGTAATGAGAAAGCCACTGGTTTTGCCACTTTCAGTAGCTCAAACCCTACTATCCATTCATTCAATAATATATTTGCCAACAATGTACCTTCTGACATACTTGCACAAGCTACATTTCTTGATATTGCCCAAGTCAAGAAGCTTAAGGCTCGTTTTGGTGGCAGCAACTAGTATGATTAATTGCTAGCTTATAATGAATTATGTGTTGGCTCCAATGGTTTTTCTTTTCTTTTCTTTTTTATAAGATGTGTTTGTTCCAATGATCATCAACAATAAAGTTATTTAATTGTGTGCTTCCCTTTTTCATTTTTTGTCCAATCTCAAATCTTAATATACTTGTTGGCTCCCTAACTGCGAACGAAATAACTACAAGGAAATAACAACGGATAGGTGAAGAAAGAAAGTTCGACAAGCTAGCATTCAAATTTTTCATAATAAAAGCACACTTTATTTGAATGGATGACATGGATATTCCATGGTTGTCTTGACTCATTATCATTCTCAATCTCAAATGCTCATGATCCTCGATCAACTATAAAATTTGTCATCCTTAATTTTATATAATAAAATATTTATTTTGACAATGAAACTATTTTCTATTATATTTTATTTTTATTAATTATTTGATAATTAATGTGTTTTATGTTTTTAATTTTATCTAAATTTAAAAATACGTGTACGATGCATTTGAAATTTGTTAATATATATATATATATATATATATATATATATATATATATATATATATATATTAAATTTTATTTTATTTTTAATCCACCCATTACTTGTTTTATGGTTCTGGTTTTGATCTCATGACATGCATTGCTTTGAGATTCCTTCTACCCTTTGCAAAATCAACTTCTTTTGTACGTTTAGTTTTACAATTCAATTTGTCTCTTTTCAATATGAGAATAGTACATACTAATAAATATATTATCAATTATAAAAAAAATCATCACATAATATGTAAAATATTATAAATAGGAAATAATCAATTTAAAATTTCATGGGCAGTAAAATATGTGGTTGTCTTAAACGGCCTTCTCTTAAATATCTCTTAACCGATAATTAAGGCCTTCAACAAATTCTGGCCACTGCAAAAATTCTTCTACTGCAAGAGATTTTTGGCTAGCCTATGTCCCTTTTTTTAAAAAAAAATAATTCTGGTTACTCTTGTGATTATTAAGCTCTTTATTTACTTTTTTTATATATATAAAGCTCTTTATTGGTGGCTCTAATAACCAAAGTCAAAACTCTAAAAGTGTTTGTCGTCATTCAAGGAAAGCATAATGAATGTTGTTGTGCATATGACTAGTAACGGTGACTAATAATAATTATATTTTTCTTAAGGTTTTAATGATAAGAAATTATTATTATTATAGGATCATCATATCATTTATAATTTCCATTAATAATTATGTGACACCTAAATAACTTAATATTTTAAATTACTTAAAATTTCTTAAATTAAGGGATAGCATAATTAATTTTTGTTAGATAATTAATGAATATATCTTTAATTTAATTAATATATCTTTAATTGTTTACGTATCATATAATTATTAATCAAAATAATAAATAATGTGATAACCCTAAATCACTAATAATTTCTGCTCCTATTGACATACCTTTTACCTTCATGGAAAAGAAAATTTAATATGCCACGTAATGTAGTGTTTACCCTTCTTCTAAGCAAAGACACAATCTCTAGAAAAGTTCGATAGAATATTTATTGCATGCTTGGATAAGATTAATTAATAAAAAAAACTCACCATAAAATTAATTACTCCTATTAATCTAAATATACAATACTATTTTGCTTCTGAGTAAGGAAAGTTAAAGATTCACTCCAAACAATTTTGACATTCCTTTTTTATTTTTCTAATACCAATGTTCACCAAAGAGAAAAAAAAGCTGACCCAAAAGAATTGTATGTTGCTTGTAGCTGAAACAATGGATTGGGGTAACCGCAAAAGCGTAACGTTACTTCTTCAAGCAACCAACCCAAAGGCTACAATTACCACTTCCTAACAAAGAAAATGTGGAGCTGCTGTGAGTGACACAAAGCATAAGGAAGAGAAACTAAAGCACACTGCAGAGAGAGCTTCAATGGAGAAAGAGGTTGTGGAAAGCCTTTGGAATGGTAACACAGAAATGCAGATTCAAGCAGCTGTGGAACTCAGGAAACTCAGCAGAAAGCAGAGGCACAACTTGGTGGAAAGTGGAGTCATGGTACCTCTAATTTCCATGCTTCATTATGAAAACTATGAAGCCATTGAAGCTGCTCTCTGTGCTCTACTTAGCCTTGCCTTTGGAAGTGAAAGGTTAGTTCATTTATCTCATATTTTTTTATCCGTAACAATTGAATACAGCACTAAGAGATTTACAGCACTCAAACATTCTGCTCAACCAATTAAGTTAGACCTTTTTTATTCATTGTACCCCAATATGACATCAAATGTAAAGTCCTGAACATTCATTTCTCTTCACTTCAGTTTTGTTAGATTGTTTGTTCATTTGGTATAGTATGTCTATACCCAAAAACTTGATTAAGAGGAGCTTAGAGAATAGAAGAATTTGATTATCGAAATTTACTTTTTTTGAAATAGTATATCACCCATTCAAACATTGTTTTTGAGTAAGAAAAAGTGTTAATAATATAATACACTTTTTTCTAATACATCTGTTCTTGTGAGTTAAAATTTATTAAAAATTATAAAATACTGATTGAGATTCACGAATTAAGATGTGAGACTTAAAAAAATTTATTTTTAATAAATTTTAACCAGTTAAAAAATATATAATTAAAAGAATGTGTTAGAAGGTATCATGCTAGTATTTCTGGTATTGTTATTATGAAGTTTGAACCTTTTTTTAAGCTTCCCATGATTGTTTTTCTGTTAATGGAACCAAGGGATATGTCCAATGCTTGCCATTTGTTAGTAGTACATTCTATCATCATGATACTTTACCATAAAGTAATGTACAAAAACACAAGGGAGAATATAAATCCCTTCAACTTCACATATTCCCAAAGAAAGTTTCCTTCAAAGGTTGCTGAAATCTCACACAAAAACTTTTCCACATAATATTTCACGTACAGAAACAAGTCAAGGATCATCAAGTCAGGAGCATTGCCAGTGTTGCTGAGTCTCTTCCATTGCCAAAGCCAAACAGTGGCGGAATTGACAATAGCTACATTGCTAACCATCTCCTCTTGCAACTCAAACAAGGTAGCAATTGCTTCCTCTGGGGCCATCCAACTCTTAGCTCAATTTCTCAACAGCACAAGTAGTAGCACTCAGTTCCAACTTGACACACTAGCCACTCTCCACAACCTCTCAACATGCCAGGAGATTATTACACCTTTTGTTGTCTCTTCTGGGGTCATAATTTCCTTGCTTGAACTTATCCACACATCAGAAAAATCATCTACGTTGGTTGAGAAAGCAATTGGGTTGCTAGAACACATTGTGACTTCATCAAAGAGTGCACTGTGTGAGGCTGCTAGTATTGGGGGAGCAGTTAGAACCTTAGTAGAGACTATTGAAGATGGGTCACTTCAAAGCAAAGAGCATGCTGTGGGGACACTCCTCCTTTTTTGCCAAAGCTCAAGAGAAAAATTTAGAGGAATGATATTGAGAGAGGGAGTGATGCCAGGGTTGCTTCAGTTAAGTGTGGATGGAACTTGGAGAGCCAAAAATTTGGCCAAGAAATTATTGCTGCTACTGAGGGATTGCTCCAATTATAGTTCAACTAGTAATAAACAAATTAACTATGAGGTTGTGGAACGGATCATGGAAGAAATTGATGATGCTGAAGGGGAGGAATTGGCTGAGACTACTTTGAGATTGGTAGAGGAAATGATTGCAAAACTTAGTACATAATCTTTCATGTTGACAACAAGACCTTAGGTTTAAGCTCCTATGTAACACATCACTTTTTTCTCTTAACATTTTTATATCAATTATGTGACTATTTTGTTTAGGACTTCACTACAAAGAAATATCAGTCATTTGGGCGAGCTAGTGCTGTAGAATTGACAACATTCTCTGTACATAAGATTGGTTAGAGATCTCGTATGAAGATAGTTTAATGTTGGTGAAGTTAGTTTTCTATTTATTTATAGGAATTGAACACATTATGATAGGGTTTATATTATTCATATTTTATTCAATCAATCAAACTGAGTTAGATTTCTTAATCGGTTACGTTAGTTAATGATTATTATGTTCCTCCACCTTTACAACTATTAATGCTACATTGAAAGACAGGACCCTTTAAGAGTGAAAAACGATAAAAAAAAATTTGCCAGCGAATACTTGGCGTGGTGTTTATTGTTTTTCTAAGTAAGCCACACAATACTTTTCACACCACTTGTCGCTTGCCAAAACCGAATGACAATATATTGGATCATATAAAGCATAACAACAGATCAGAATTGCCTTTTTACTTAATACAAATTTGTTGGTGAGGAGAAAAAAGCACACTAAACTTTTTTGTAATTTATGGACCCTATAACAATTATGAAGTCCTTATAAAATAAATTAAACATGCTATTTTTATCTTTTCTATAAGACCACATCTTATTATTTAAGAATGAGAATGAATTCAAATCCAAGCATAGTAACGTGTCACATGTGTGCCTAGACATTAGAGAGAAACTCCAGCAAAATATTTGCAAATGAAAAAATGTATATTTTAATACCAAATTTCTTATAATAATTTTTTTATAATTTTATAAATAAAAAATAAATGTATTTAATACCTTAAAAATATATAATACACACTTGAGAAAACAAAAAAATGTCAGCCAATTGAGAATTATTCTTTTTAATTACTTCATTCTAGTAAATTATAGACTAATATATCAATTCACACTCTATTTACTAGTTGAGTAAAGTAAACTCAACTTAATATTTCCCATTGGTCCTTTTCTTTATGCCCCTTATTACCCATTCCACTTTCCCTTCCTTTGTTCTCTAATGATGAAACCCCATTTGAATATCAAAATTCAGCACTAGTTATAAAATTTCATAGATGAAAATTTCAAGAAAATGTAAGAGAAGAAAAGAAAAAACAGATTGAGATAAGAAATGAGAAGAACAACAACACAATTTATTAATAAGTTGAAGAGGATTTCTCACACAAAAATAAGAATTTTTTTATAAGAATGTAAGATTCTACACAATAAAAATCTGAGATTTTACACAATAACCAAAGAGAAACTAATTCTTTCTCAATTAGTACAAGCTAATCTTCGATCAATTTATCAAAAATTTCTTACAAAATATTTAAGAGTCCTATTTATACCTCTAGTTCACAAGGCTCATTTGACACATGAATTCAACAAGCTAACCACTACTAACTAACGAAGCTAACTAACAACAATTACACAAACTGAATAAACTTTGTTGTGCTTGAACATGAAGTTCAAACTGAAAAAAAAAATACTTTTTTATGCAATGGCTACACGCAGTAAGTAGAGTATTCCATTTTCTGTATTGATGCATTGATATCCTTGAAAGTATGCCATGTGTTAAGTCTTATAGCTCTTATTTATCAATCGAGGTGCTCAAAACTGCTTCTGGCTTGATATTTTAAACATTTTGTCTCTTTTTGAACCAATTAATGAATGACATCTCTATGCATTAAAAACTTTTGATCATCCTAGGTCGATGTTTGTGGTAGGACAAAGCACTTTGTAGGACAAAACTTATTGTAGGCCGACATCTTAGACTTAATGGTTTTCTGATACATCAATTTCCTTTCTGTACAGTTAAAAGTCAAAGGGTTTACTTATTAATTTATTGTCGTTAAAATCAATAGTTCGATCATTTTAAATATTATTTTTATTCTTTTAAATATTACCAATATTCATATCATAAGTAGAAATCATACGACTCACAAGTCACTATACTAGATGGTAAATTTTAGAAAATATTGTTAGTTGTATAGAAGATTTCCTTTAAATTTCGTATGCGTGTATCAAGGCTTTTTAATATTTAAAAATTAACTATCTTCATTCCCATGAAAGCTTATATCGCCATCCTTATAAAAGTATATTTATTTCTAAATCATATTGGTAAATGTCTATTGCTATCTAAACATAGAGCAAATATATGCAATGCGTGATACCCTTTTCTTTTTTGACATTGCACAAATTTCTCACAATTCAAATAAATAAATCATTAACAAAAAGGAAGATATGTGTTGACAAAAATGGTGCACTATGTTATGTTGCTGTATAAATTGTGATGACTATCACTAAACCTAACAAATCTATCCACCTTTGAATTGATCTAACTGAATGTCTCAACAAATGTGCACTAATTAAACAATATGTATAACGGGACATATATAGTGAAACAATGAGAATTGTGAATTTGGATAAAATTAAAAGTTTGTGATTATTAGAAAACATGTATTTCATAGCATGACTATAAGTTCTCACTTTATAGATTCCAATATATAAGGGTGTGTTTGATTTGTATTTTTATTTTCTGTTTTTATTTTTTGAAAATTGTTTTTATTTTTAAAAGATTAAAATTTTAAAAATATGTTTGGTTTGACTTTTTGATTTCTTGTCATCGTATTTTCATTTTACTTAAAATGAGATTATTATTTTCAACTCAAAACACTGAAAACGAGATTTTATTGTTTTCATTTCCTGGTTGTTTTTTTGTTTTCATTTTTACTGAAAATGTTTTCAAAAATTCAACCAAACATATTTTCATCACCATTTTCTGTTTTTAGTAAAAACAAAAACAAAAAACACTCAAACCAAACATCTCTTAATTACTTTCAAAATCTAAACTAATGAGTCAATATATCTTTGCAATCAGTACATGTCTCTACACGAAATGGGGATAATATATTTCATTCTTTTTCAATTTAATTTTTATTATTAAATAAAATTCATGAAATAAATGAATTTTTCTATGTTAATGAATAAAAAATAAAGCATTTTGTTAGAAAAATATAATTCTTTAATCCAAAAAAAAAACTATATTGTTTAGTCCAAAAGAGAAATTCATAGACGAAACCATTAATGTTTTTTAAGATTCGGTATTTTTCACTCCTTAACTATGCATAACATAGAAAAGTCGTATACATAACATTAAAATAATTACAAAATAATAGTAGCTTGAGCTTCCATCTAAGCAAACTTTTAATTAGTAGAATATAATAAGAATATACTTACGATTCCTGTCAATCAATCTTGGATAGTCATGTAATATAAAATCATTAAATTTTATAATAGGTATTTTTAAAAGTGATATTTAGAATTTTATCTAATTAGTTTCACAAAATTCTTTACATGACAATGCATTGAAATTAAATACTTAATATAATACCAGTGACGTAAGTAAAGAGACACAACATAATTAAACATTCAGCAGCATAATCATAATTCTGTGAGCTTCAAAAAAGATGATAAAGTTTTCATCACTACATCTGTTGCTAGACTTTAACTATCCTTCCATGCAACATGCGGAAGTGTCTATGTATGACTTGGTAATAGTAGTTTTCGTGATTGTTTCTTAAATTTATTGAACCTCGACAAAAAAAAATATTGGGTAATAAACTTCCAAGCAACCTAAAAAACATGGTTTAGAGAGTAACCTACGCTGCCCTTCTGTAAAGTTTGTAAGCCACAACAACAACTGCTACAGCTCCAAGCACACCAACAGCTGTGCGAATATCACGCTGCTGCAGTTGAGGCCAATTCGAACAGATTTTGCTCCCCTTCTTATGTGTTTCAGGTGTTTCTTCAATCTCCTTGTTTTGCTCAAGACTTGCACTTCTGCAACAAGAAACTCCATTAACACCCTGGCAACAACCACCCACGTTTTCTTTGCTGCTCAGATTGTCGCTTTCAACGTGATTGTTTTTCTTGACCTTGCCAGTCTCCTCCCCATTAGCAACTTTCTGGTCATCTGCTTCCTTGCCATCTGCAACAGATGGCCCCATTTGGCCCCTGTAACATTTTGATTAAGTTTACCTAATAACCCTCCATTATAAGGGAAGAAAATGTTAATCGTTAATACAGAATTTCCAGAGTTGATGTTGATGTTGATCTTGGAGGATTGTCAATCCTAACACAAACTGGCCCGTGTTTTAGCTTACTGGTATGTTGTGATTTTTGGATGTAACTCGTGAGGTTTATATAGCATCAATTTATCATTGAATGTTTATTGACATGTCCTACTTTAAGAAAAAAAATTACAAGCAATGATCACATGAAGCAACTGAACAGTATCAAAGATGATATATTGCTTAATAAAACAACCAAACATTTTTCTCCTTTGATTACTTTGAATTGTAAAGCAAGGGCAGATAACAAAGGGAACGAATTCCATCAGACAGAACCATTACAAAAGGAAGCGAAACATAAGGCAACATTATGATAGATGGATGAGAATGAAGGCACATGACAAATGAAAGAATGAACCTGCATTATTCTGATATAGACGCCTATATAAGCTTAATAGCAGGGCCGAAATGTAACTCAGCAGCATATACTATAGTTCATGAGAAGATATCCAACTGCAGCTTTTATTATATTAAAAAATATACTCGAGAAGATGCCAATTTACTTGAAGACAAGGATAACAAAGATGTGAATTGTAGGCTTGTATTAATATATATACATATATATATATATATATATATATATATATATATATATATATATATATATCAAGCATGAGAACTAATAATGCATAATTCTTGAACCTTTATCAAATGTTGGCCATAACTTTTTCTTAGGGGACATTTGTTTCCCGGATAACTTTTTTAGTCCTAGAAATATTATTCCTGGGAATAAAATATGAGAATGTTATCCCGGGTATTTAATAAAAAATGTGTTTGGTTAACTATAAAATTAGTTGGGAATATTTTTTATATTCCCAGGAATAATTAAGACATGTTTGGTTAATTATTTTTTCCTAGGAATATATATTATAATTACTAAAATATTCTTATTACAATAATGCTATTTTTTTTTTCATAAAACAAACAACTTTATTATAAGACCAACAAATGGCAAGCAAATTGTTCTCAAAATGTTGTATATCCAAAGTTCTTATGACAAAACCCCTCTCATTACTCCTTTAACAATTCATTAGAGTATGACCCAAATATAAATATACCTATCCGCACCACATTAGGCATGCAAAGAACAATTGATCATGATCTCATCACATAGTTAGTGATACAGCCAAAACCAACGAAGTGTTGTTACCCAGCCAAGACGTCCACCACCACAACGCGTCAATATGATAATTAATGGAATTTCACTCAAACCCAACCCAACACATAACAAAGAAGTAAACACTAACTCAATAAGTAGCAATATATGGTTATGGTATATCTTAGCTGCAACTGCAAGCATGACCATTTTATACGCTGCCAAAAATAAAATGAACGAAAATTGGCTGTAAATAAAAATTGGCACATGACAAAAAATTTGAGAATGACAAAAATTAGATAAAGTAAATAAAGGGATCATTAAGAGGGGAGCACGATAATGACTAGGAAGAGGGTACATGTGTATTTTTAGTCACAATGGGGATTTTTGTCCCATGGGAATAAATATTTTCTACCTCCTCCATTGGGATTAAATATTGGCTGAAGGCGAGATTATTGTTTACCAAGGTAAAAAATATACCCACGATTATGTTATTACTTCACAACAAACGCGGGATTATTTTTTCACCCTCCTGTATTCCCAAGACAAAAAATATTCTACCCATGAATCAAACGCCCCCTGAGAGTAACATGCCAATATTATTCGCAGTAAACAAGAGGAAAGGTCCCAATTGGTTCCATCAGCACAACACCAAAAACCATGGCATTACATGATAACACCTTCTCTGTACTCCATTCAGTAACAGGTGTGTATGACAACAATAAACAGCAGATGTCAATACAACCATAAGAATGAATAGATGGACATGATATCCATAACATGCAGGGGCATATGATTGCTGTATTTCATCTTACGAAAAAGAAAATCCATGAAGCAATAATTTCACATTAAAAAATGGTCACAATCAAACTAGAGATGCATGAGCTCAAGTATTTCAGCAATAGAACTTGTTTATACCAGGATAATGGATAGATGAGAGGAGAAACAAATATGTACACCTAGTCAAAATTTGATAATCATCCAAAGGCAACAGCAAAAATTGGTGATAAGTGTGAGGCAGTCTGACAGGATCTGGCAATCAACAATAGGTAGGCCTTTCCAATTTTATACCCGGAGACCCAAAACTTTTAAGCCCAACATGCCTGTTGGCAGAAATTAGAAGTTAAGGGGAAGATGGTTATAAAAAGAGAAAGTAGTTACAGAGAGAGAAAGGGGAATCTGCTAAATAGAAGAGAATGAGAATAATGTACGTGTGGAATATTTGATTTAGAGTGGGAGTTGAGATAGAGGGCTCTCAGAGTTGGGGCTTAGGCCATACTTGTATTCCTTTCATTCACGTTATTAATATCTATTGGAAAAAAATCCAAGTCCCATATTAAATAGAGATAAGGCCAATATAGAATATATAAGTGGGGGACAACTCTCACTCTTTGAGCTAGCTTTTGGAATTGAATTAGGTCCAAACCCACATTCTAAGATGGTATCAGAGTCTATCCTAGATCCATTAAATGGGTCACCCACCATGCATCCAAGCACCAAGCCCAAAAGTGTTGGGCATGAGGGGGTGTATTGGAAAAAATCCAAATTCTATATTGGCTAGAGATAAGGTCAATATAGAGCATATAAGTGGGGGGCAACCCTCACCCTTTGAGCTAGCTTTTGGATTGAGTTAGGCCCAAACTCACATTCTCAAAATATCAATAGCAAAATCCCATCACAGTCTCTAACTAACTACCTGGACACTCCTCAAATCAATTGTTCATGCATGAACACGTGTGTGTAACGAAACAGTGATTCTTTTGATCGATCTACAACATAGTTCAGCAGCTAACAGTAGAATACTTCAAAAATTTTAAGAAACGCATTATAAATGTTTATTGTTGTCATAAGAAACAATATATCCTTCAAATTAACATTTGATTAAAAGACACAAAATTCATAACCACAAAAATACCAACCTCAAAAGTCGTTGGATGACCTCTCCCTTTGCAATATGTTGGTCCAACAAATCAGGAACATCATTAGGAGTAACATAGCCATACCTGTAAATAATTATTATGCGCTACAATTAACTTAGTACTTAAATCTTTAAAAATGAGAGGATTCAACTTTGCCACACAGATATCTTACCAGTGACCCATAATTTTTCCATCTGCTCTTGGGCTGTATATGATTACATTCCCAGCATACTTATGCCCACCAATATGAGAACAAGCAGTAACAGATATCTGATCCTTCAAACCTCGAAGCTCAATTTCCTCATGCAGCTTTTTGATGAGAACTGGCCCACAAACACCACATCTCACGTCACGACTTCCATGAGCACATACATAAACATGTGAACCACTAAACACCTCCGGGACTCCAGCAGTCCATGGTTTACCATTCACCAAAACATCTTCAAAAAAGCCATCAACATTTGATTCCTCCAAACCCCTTCAAATTAAACAACAAAAGAAAAGGGCCTAAAAAACAACAGAAAAACCTAAACACATAAAATAAAACCCAGAAAACACTCATTCATCAATAAAGACCAAATTTATTATCTCGTCACTTCAACTAACTACCTGTTTAAGCAAGTACAGAATTTCCACCTATGCACAAAGGAAAAATGGGGAGAAATCCCCCTGCAGAGATACACCATTGCAAATCCCTTTAAGTTGCATAAAACCTTAACACTCCCTTATGCTAGCAAAGGAAATCATTAGCACACGGTGAAACTACATTAGGATACACCCTGTAGCCAAAATATTTTCCTACACTTGTTATTAAAGCTACAGTACACTAATTATATTAATATTGTAGTTGTTAGTCCCAGATAGCAGTGCAGAGCGCCAGACACTGAAATGGAAGTGGGATGGCCAGTGGTCCCTATTCTTACCAATTAGAGATAAAAATAAATAAATAAATAAAGTATAAAATTTAGAAGAGAGCACCAAACCTTGAGATAAAAGACCTGTTTTAGTGGGCTTAAAACACAGAACAATTGAACAAAGAAGGGATAGAACAGAACAAGGCAGCAAAGGTCACAGTTGTGGCCAGAAACAGGGACAAGTTTGCCAGAAAATGGCCACAGAGGTCAGGGATGGCCAGAAACTATGGAGAATAGAGGTTGGGGATGATAAAAAACTATCACAACTGGCCAGAAAACTCTGGTAAATGATGCTGGAGTAGGTTGGGTATTCATCAAAAAGGAGAACAATGGGTGCTACTCCATAAACAGAATGCACACAACTGACTGAAAAAGTAAAAATATGGTTTCAATTGTGATTCAAAAGGGGCAAAATCTAGAATTCCCCCCCCCCCAAAAAAAAAAAGAGCCCTAAAGGACACTGTTTCATCACTTCATAGTTAAAATAGGTTTTCTACTACCCACTCCAATAGAACCTGATCCAACCATGATTTTACCCACAATTGCAGCCATGGTAGTTTTTAGTTGTTACTTCAAACAGCAACACTACTCAATTTTTGTAACAAGCTCCTAGCACTCAGCAATTCCTCAATAGCACTAGTAGTTGGCACTTAGCACTATTGACAACTACGAATAATATTAAACGTTTTGAACCATTTGCAAACCGAAACATGTTGACCTAGCTCCACCACTGCCTTTGACTAGATCACAAACACGAAAATCCACACAATTCTAACGTTCCACATACAATTCACAAAGTTTCTAAATTCAGAAAATCTTCCTTGCGTTGCATGCAACATACTTAAGAGACGGACAACTTAACTCTCACGAGCTTAAAGTTCAGCTAAATTCAACTTAAGCTTCACCTAACACACGAAACTAAACCCTATAACCCACACAAAAATTCGAAGTTCAGCTTCAGTTCAATATATAATAACCGAACCCTAATAGTAGATTCTCCAATTCACCTGTATTTGATCATGTCGGGGAAAATCAACACGTCACCGTCGGCGAAGCCAGCCTCCTCGCGCGCCTCGCACACCGTGATTTTCGTCTGCAAAATCAAACACCCAAGTCAACCTCAGATCGTAGCGAAAAATCGTAACCAAACATAGAAACATTTTTTCAACTCTATTCTATTCTATTCATTCATGGGAAAAAAAACGAAGGAAGGAAGGAACCTTGAGGGGCAAGTCGTTCTTGCGGGCTTTGAAGGTGGCGGCGACGCGCTTGGGGAAGGGATCGGCGTCGGATGCCTCGATGCGTGCCGGCCAGGACACGTAGCTCTTGTAGCAGAGGAACACGTGTCGGTCGTAGGCGTCGACAGTGCCGGCGAGGTTTTCCGAGTACATCTCCGACCGAGTGAAGCCGTTGACAGCGTCGTCTTCGGCGGCGACGGCGGCGGCGGAGGCCATGGAGAAAGAAAACCAGAAAAAAATGGAAATGGAAAGTGAAGAGTAGAGAGGGAAAGGGATTCACACTTAACACACCTTTTGGCGGTGATTCGTCAGATATTATGGGAGCGGAGAGGGTGCGCAATGCGCCTAGTGTTTAGACTTGCGTGATATTGAACGTGACATGTTCTGTTTCTTGTTACATTAATTATTAATCTCTCAAAATCAAAAAGTAGTTGACTTAATTTTTTACTTTTATATTATTATTATTATTATTATTATATTAGTTATAAGGAGTGATTGAAGTTATGCTACATTAATTATTATATCATTAGACTAATGAGGCAGCTTGATTGAATTAGTCAGCGTTGGGGAGCTTTTAATTCGAACCATGGAAATGGATTTCCTTAATTTATAAAAAAATTACAAAATCTCAATCTAAATAAATAATAACCATTTAATTAAAATTAATTGATAGTTAAGATGAATTTTTTAAAAAAAAAGTCACTAATTTACTTTTTATAGTTTTACTTCACTTATGAAGAAACCATGGGACTACTGGTGCATGCTCGAAGTGAGCTCCTTCTCCACTCTCAAGGAATTCGTTGTTGCTTGCGAACTCAACCTCGTAACTACCTTACTCTGTTACTCATTCTCTTTTTCCTCCTCTAGTTTCAATCCAAAACCCTAAATTCGCCTTCGATTGTGACAATGCACAGGTTGAGGGTTCCATGACTGTTTCAACCACCAGGAAGACTAGGGACCCCTATATTATCATCAAAACCAGGGATCTTACCAAGCTTCTATCACCAAGTATTCTTGCTCCTCAGGTATATATTTAAAAGATTGTTGTAATAAGGTAATAATTATTATATCAACTGTTTCATAACAATGATTTATAATTTTATTTATCTTTGAATAGCTTAAATTAAATAATAGAATTATAACTATTTTACTACATTAAGAGAATGATACTTTAAATTAATAATTACTATTGATTTTCTTAACCTATGTTTTACTCATTTTCTCACTAAACTTAAAGTACACTTACACTTTTAATTCTTAATTACTCTCCTTGCTCTACACGGTCACACCACCTATCCAACAAGGAAGCAATTTTCTTTCATTTGCTAGTATGGACGGCACACCTAAAAGCTTCACCCCATGCCTCCGAATCACAAAACCCACACAGCCTCTCTCCCAAAGCCAACACACCGCACTTCACTTTCCTCTTCCCTCAACGTCTCTCACCCCTTCATCTCCCTCATCATTAACCACATTTTCCTCAATTTATTTTAAGTCGCTAGTTTCAACATGATAATAATAATAAACGACGTTGTTCTTAATAATAGATATTAAAAACTTATTTTTTAGTAAGTGACTCCAACCTCGCCTCTCTTGAATCCTATTTTAGACATCCTCATGCATGCAAGTTTCCCCTTTCTCTTTCTCTAGACCGAGACTTCCTTGGTTCATCAAAATGTCGTTGTTGGCCATCGAAGCTTGGAATCGCATAAGAGTGGTTTTCTCACAGTCTAGTAACCAAAAGGGGTCATATGCGTTGGTCGGACACCTGAGTGAAATTAAACTTACGTTGCTCGCAAGTTTGGAGAGCAAAACGCACAAGGAACTCGAAGGGACTTCGTATAACAGTCAGTGGACCCCTCACCATTTGAGGTAAGGGGTGTGTGAGATAACCTACGCTGTATAGGTAATTAGAGTGATCAGAAGCACCTTGCTTCCGACAACTTATAGCTCCTATCACTTGATTGTGTATTGTGCTTGTTTATGCATGTGTTATGATATGATTGATTCTTTGAATTGAGATGCGACTATGTTTTGTTGTTATCCGTGTGTTAGGGATGCCTTGGGGGATTTAAAATAGATCCTCTGATGGCTACGTAGCTATGAGGTACTCTACAAGCCACAAACCAAAGGTCAAGAAACTACGTGATAAGTTAATTGTAGTGATTGTTAAATTCATAGATGTTTAAAAGTCGCAACCACTCTATTAACTCTCAGTGTGAAAACATGACCTGGAGCAAATATACCACTTGTTTGCTTATATTTTTTTTAAGTGACTAGTTGATTAGTGCATTGTTAATTAGACTGTTGATTTTGAAGGGAATATATAACTTGGTTATGTGCATGTATGTTGGGATTGTGTTGTACATGTGGCAGGTGTGATATCTGAAACTATTCCTTCTTTAATCTCATCTCATGTTGTAACCACTGGTTATTGAACCGATGATTTGCTTAAATGAATTTTGAATATAGTGGTTCAACAAATAGTTACATGGTTGATAGTGAAAATGTGAGCCTAGGCAATTACTATGAGTTAAGTGTGGAGTATGATATGAATCTGTTGGATGGAAGGTGTGTAGTGAATTGGAGTCCAAGAATCCTATTTTCATCTACTTACTTAAGTGTATAGTAATGGTATGAAACCGTGTTTTTCAAATACTGGGTGACATGAGGAGAATTGGAGCTAAGTACGTAGTACTCAAAAGATTTATAAATTGGTTGTTAAAAACTGGTACTAATCTAGAATGAACTAGATTAAACCATTTGTGATCTTCTAGAATTATGTCTTATCTTTCAAATGAATTTGGTTTCATCCCTTTTCAATTTTCCTATAATTTTTAATGAATTTAACGGTGATTTTGGTTTAGATGGATTGAAGGTACATGGTAGGTTTTGTATAGCTATTGTTTGTATCAATTTGAGATATGTCAAGTGGAGTTATTGTTTGTAACTATACTCCTTATTTTCCTACACCTTGGAAGTTTCCTGATTTAGTCCTTCCTAAGTCTAAGCCTTGTATAAGCTTGAGTGAAGTTAAGCATTCTAAACCATAACAAGAGATAGAGCTAAATTGGCTTGTACATATACGCTATCTTTAACGTTGCTATGTAGCTTGCACAAGATGAATTTGCTTCAGCTCTTTTATAGACTTAAAAGATTTATGTCTTAGCTATTGAACTTAATTGACCCTGGTCTATTTACTTTCTTCTACAATTTATATGAATAATTACATTGAGACATATTAAACGCAGACTAGGACAATGACATGTTGTGCACAGGTTAGATGATGAATTTTGTTTTGTATACTTATCATGAGTTTTTAACTTAGTGTGTGAGTTTTATTTTGGTTTGGCAAATGTGTGCCTAAATGCATTTGCAGTGTCTCTAAGTCATACATGCGAGTGGACATGCATGTCCAACGATAGATCATAAGAAAATATTCGAACATTCTCTGCAAAACAAATCTCAAATACAAATCATTAATTCAATCTTAAATATTTATCAAATCTTTGCATCTTCTATTTTGTCTAATTTATCAAACACAGGTACATTGTATGATTTGATGGCATATAAGATGTAACTTTCAAATTTTATAATTATTTGTATCTAATCAAAATTATTAAGATTTTAGATTCGTATTATGACTCAACAGATTTAAAATTGATGGTTGAGATTTTTATTTTTTTTATTAACTAATTTTCTTAATTGACATAAAAATTTCCTAATTTTGATTATATTTGAGTCAGGAAGAATTATGATCTTACCTAAATAAGTATATAGCAAAGTTTTAGCTTATTTAATAAGAATAAATCTGTCAAAAAAATATTATCCTATGGTAATAATTGTGTAATTAAGGATTTTCTTATGTAAAATAATTAAAAAAATAAAGTGATTTAAACACATTATTACCTAAACATTTTTGGGATCATCCAAACTTTTGGTACTCGATTTGAGACCATTGGTATGTGTCAACTCAATGGGTTAAAAACTAAACATATTTATCATTTATAATTGTTGGTTTAAGAAAAAAATTCAATTTAAGAATTAAACATGAATTCTCTCACATTAAATAAATTATTTTTACTCATGTAAACTTAATAGATGGGACACCATACGACCAACCCTTTAGGTTTGGGTCATTCAATTTGTTTATTCATCATAAATTAAGAAATAAATAAATAATACATTCGTGCATCTAGATCGACCTTTTTTACGTAGGGCAAGGCATTGAATGTGCGTCCTTATCGCCGGGACAAGGCATATGATTCATGACGCATGCTCTTACAAGTTTACATGGGTCCATGCGTTTCCGGATATTCTCATTTCTTAGTGGGCCTTTTCTTTTTCTTTCTTGTCTGCTTAAAATCAACGGTGGCTCTGGGCTCCCCCTTATTATTTCTTGATGCATTTCATTCATTCCGTTGCTCCTTCACAATCACATGACCCTCTTTGGTCCTTGCCATTGCTTTCAACCCTTCAATTTCATGTTCATGCTTCCGTATAAACAATTTAACAGATAATCTTTGAAGCGTTATTGTTACTATTAGTCTAGAAAGTTGGACTAAATGCGAATAACTCCTTTAATTAACTAAGAACTTCATTTGTTTTAAAGCTCATCAATAACACCTTTATGCATGTGCATAGAGCCCATAGGGTGTTAGGTGAGCTCAATAAATTACATTATTGGCGTAATTATGAGTTTAAAGTGAGGTTTTCTGCACATGACATATTTGAAGAGGAATTTTTATATGTTGTCCTAAAAAGTTTGACTTGTTAGATTAATTATTCTTATAATTGAGCCTTTTTTAATATTGGGATTGTGAATGATATAAATTGATAATTTTGCACATAAACTAGATCAAAATTAAAATTAATTAATAAAATGTTCCAAAATATGTTGCACTCTTTTGTATCAAATTTCGCAACTATTTCTGCTAATAATTTTTGGTATAGTAAGAATTTCTTTGTACTAGTTTTTATGTGGATGTTAAATCTTTCTCCGGAATATCCACTCTTCGTAACATTTCTTCCAAAAACTAATAAATTAATATTTACCCATAAAAAATGATAGATATTAAATTTTTTTTCTGGAATTTCTTGAAGATTCACTCTTATTCACTTCGTACGTTTAAAGAAAAGTGATTCTCGTGGAGGGCTACCACTGGGCTCATACTCGTGAAGTCAAAATCATAAGATCAAACCCTTCCCTTGGTACACAAAAAATATTGAAACATATCTTAGACATTATATATATATCACTTTCTCATATTTAAGTACTGCACATGAATTAGTCCGTATACTATATGGCACGTACCTTGTGAATCTTAAACACACTTACCGTGCAAGTATCACCACATTCTTGGGAGAAATTCCGTGGCCCATTTAATCACTGATATCAGCAACTTCTCTTTGACTAAAATGGTGGGTTTGGTTCAGAAGTGTACTTGTAAACTGATATCAACACTGATTACTATAAATCCATTAATCCATCTCTATATTATAACCTAGCATTTTAATCCTTGCAAATGTAGGGAGTAAATATTTTTATAGGCTTAAAAATATGTTTTAATCCTTTAATTTGGTGTTTTATTGTTTTTAGTCCCAGGCATTTAAATTTGTTATTTTTCCTGAATTTTGAAAACTGTACTTTTTAGTCTCCCATATAATAAATTCATTAAAAATCAAATTCTGATAGTTAAAAATTACCACAAATTGTCACAAATTGCCAATTTATCATGGGAATGACTAAAAAGAAAAATTTTAAAAAATTAAGGACTAAAAACTAAATTAAAATTTAAGGAACTAAAAAAACAAGAAACAAATTAAAGGACTAAAAAATAAATTAAAATTTAAGGAACTAAAAAAACAAGAATCAAATTAAAGGACTAAAACAGTAATTAAGTATATTTTTGTATACAATTATTTAATTATATAAATTAAAATCGCATTAATATATTCTTTTAATAAATCAAAATATCAAATTCATATAAAAATAACATTTAATTTGATTTAAATTTAAAAATAATAACATACTCATAATAACAATAATTTAAATATGAAAATTTGTAAAATTATCTCGCTTTTATAATGTGTCAAAATCACTATGCAATATATATATATATATATATATATATATATATATATATATATATATATATATATAGATATATATATATATATATAGAGAGAGAGAGAGAGAGAGAGAGAGTATAAAACATAAATTAATTGAAAGAAAGCCAAAATAAGTATTCAAATTTATAACACTGGAATCGATTTTAGTTTTCAATTTTAAAGAAAATAAGATAATTCATGTGTCTACTCTCTCTCATATGATTATATGTCATTTTCATTTTGAGACACCTTTTGTGTTTGTGTGTGTTTTCACTTTGGAGAAATGGGCTTAACGAAAATTGTTAAAGTGATAGAAGTAAAAAAGAGGCCAGAAACTTTGTTCCTCAATTTAATGCATTTTGGAGTTTCTTACAGCAGTTTATCATGGACAATTACAAGCATTGATCAATGCAGACGAAAGAGTAGCATCATTTTATACAAAAGAAAGAACCATCATGGACAAACAACACAAATAAAAGATGGGAAATTAGTTCAAAGGAGAAAACAGACATTAAGATCAAAAGAAATCAATATCTAAATAGTTACCAGAAGGCTTCACACCAGGCACCTTTTCAGCTGCAAGTGCCTTCATGGCCAGTCTTGGAACTTCTGGAGGATTTGCACATCGGATCAGTGCCCAGTTAACATTATGAAAGAATGGATGTTGCTTTATTTCCGTTGCCCCACGTCTATATGCGAGGCGATTCTGAGGCTCTTTCACGAGTAAGCCCCGGATCAAGTCCCTGGCAGCAAAGCTGACTGTAGGGGATTCAGGAAATTTCAAGGGCTGGCCAACAACATTGAATAGCGTTGCTCGGTTAGCCGAACCTTTGAACGGTGTTCTGCCGAACAAGAGCTCGTATAGGAATATCCCAAATGTCCACCAGTCTACAGCACTGCCATGCCCTTCGCCTTTGATGATTTCGGGTGCCAGGTACTCGTGTGTCCCCACGAAGGACATTGAACGAGCATTCGTGGGCTCAGCAATAAGCTCGGGGAGAGGGGTCACCTGATTCTGCAAATCATTCTTTGGTTTTGACTTTTTTTCTTTCTTGGATTTGCTGGAGAAAAAGCGCGGTGTGAAACACGAAGGTTGAATGCAGGCTGGCTGTATTACACAAGTTGGTTCAATGCAAGCAGGCTGAATGCAGTATCCTGAGCTTTTTGTCTCCAAGCTAGAGTTTGATGACTTCACAAGAGTTGGACTGACAGCACACCTTAGAGAGAGATCAAAATCTGATAGCATTATATGACCATCTTCTCTCACCAACACATTTTCCGGCTTAAGGTCTCTGTAGATCACCCCAAGCATGTGCAAGTATTCCAAAGCAAGGAGAACTTCTGCCACATAAAACCTGCATAGTGCAGATTAATGAAATGGCAACATACTAAGTTATACTGTCTTTAACGCTTCTCAAAACATTCGACCCAAAAAAAACAGAAGAACAGTTTATAAGACCAGTTCTCCTAAACAGTTGACTTAGTTACTCGCATAAAAAAAATGCAAATACTGATATTTATAACATTGAAAAACATGTTAACATTTAGAAAAGCCATTAAAAAAGTGTGCGTGAAAGGGAGCCAAGTCACATCGCATTCACAGGAGTTGAAGTGAGAAGTGGCAAGAAAATGGAGATTTGTAAGATGACTAAGATCACTATATAACTAACAAAGTGTAAAAAATTCACTGAGAATGTAGTGATTGTGGGAAAAGGTGGAAGTAATGAACTAAAGTAAACTTGCAGACAGAAAAAGAAAAAGGTAGAGCAATCGAGCAATCATAGTTTTATGAAATTTGGCAGACATCCGTAAAGGTAGTTGAAAAATCTAGAGGGTTTTCAGACAATAAAGGGAGTAGAAAAGAATATCTTGGCTACTTAGAATTCTTGGTCTATGTTTTGCTATATATGGATTTTCTGGGAGCCAGAGATTGGAAAATCATAGACAAATGACTATTAGTGGCATATGACAAAACATCAAATTTATCATGGTCTTGAGGCACAATGGATAGGATGTGCAATGTGACAGCCCAGATTTTCATTTATATAATGAAAACCTCAGCCAGGTTCCCTTATCCTCAGAAAAAAAAAAGAGCTTTCCTTAAATAATACAGTTTCCCTTCCGGTTCCACAGAACACCCGAGTCCATGAATCCAAGGAATATAGAATTATCTAATGTCCATGCATGTTCTACATGTATGAAGATAAAATTGAGGAGGAACAAGGAAAAATTTAATAGCTAACCTGGCAGCAATCTCAGAAAAGTACTTCCCAGGTTGTCTTTGCCTTAGTGCATGCAAGTCCCCACCAGGGCAAAACTCCATCACCAAGCAGGAGAATGTCTCAGTCTCAAAGTGTGTATATAAAGTGGGTAGAAATGGATGATCTAAAGACTGCAGTATCTCTCTCTCTGTCTGAGACCTAACAAGCTTCTTACGACTTGCCAGCTCGGTTTTGTTCATTACTTTCATGGCAAAACAAGTCCTTGTGCCACTTAACTCAGCTAGATATACACTTCCTATGTCTCCACATCCCAATTTCTTCAACAACCTGAAATGTCTCATTTCCAACACCCCATCACGGACTCGGATGGCTTGAATCGCTTCCCATCTTATATCGTTTGCCTTGTGGGGTTTATACAAAGTACTGCTCAAACTACTAGTGCTGCTCTCGTCGCTAACGTCACTTCCAGTACTCCCTCTACAGATGCTGGTCTTTCTGCTCTCATTAAATTCACAGGAATTAGTAACTTCTCCACTTTCAACTGACTTATCAACACTCACACATTCACTGGCTCCAGTATTGACAAAACTTTCCTTGGCTTCTGAATAGAAACTATTCTGAGGACTTGGACAAAAAGTAATCTCCGATTGACAGTAACTCTTTGTTGGATCAACAACTCCTTTTGATGAACCTAATTTGCAATTGTCAGATTCTAACACGCCACCAGAGTCACAATTCTTGGAAGCATCTAATGGTTGCTTGATGCTTAGTTTTGTTTCCATAGAGGAGATATTCTTTCCTAAACAACTTTCAACAGCTTTATTGAGGCTTGCATTGTCAGACTTGCTGTTAGCGTCGTAATACTGATTCTCCATATTAGGCATTCTGTCGTGTTCCACATTGTCAGCCTCCTGATAGGAATGCTTTTGACTGGAGGAAGCCCCATAATTCCTTGGTGCTCTTAATGGAGGCCGAGAAGACCGGAGAATCCCAGATGTCGAAGGAGGATCATGATCTACCACAGAAACTAAATTCTGAACCTCTGATAAAGAATCAACTTCATTAACAGGAGACCCCATTAAGAAATCCTTGATGAGCTGCAAAATCCAAATCAACACACTGAATTACTGAGATGCACTCATTCAAAAGGCACAGAAACAAAACAACCACTTACAAAATCCCCTTCTACAATTTTTCTTACTACAAAAAATAAAATAAAATAACAACAAAATTATACAGGTTGAAATAATAAAATTAAAATGATCCATAATGAAATTCAAACAGCCAGAATAAAGAAAAAACTTAAAAAACTTTGCAAGAGACCTATCTTAGATACAATCACCAGAAAACCACCCAACTGAACAGAAACAATTAGAAAGAAAACGATGAACTCAAACCCAAAGCATCAAAAAATCAAAGTCAGTCTTTTAACCCAAATGAAAGAAAAACATCAAGGAAACTCACAAAGGCTTTCAGATATCAAAGTTTCAGTCTTTCACAGATTCACCAGGAAATTCAGTTCCCTTCTAATTAACACCACTAAACAAAACCATAACTTGACAAAACCAACACCCCCTATGCTTTTGATTCCAAAAATGCATCAGCTTGTAACAGCAACCAAGTTGAAGTTTTGTTTTTTTATTCTTTAGAAGCCACCCTTCAGCTTTTTCTTTGATTACACTACAGGAACAGTAATTAAAAGCCACCCCATAAAGAAAGGCAGCAAAAGGGTAAGTGTAGAGCAAAGAAATAAATAAATAAATAAAATAAACAAACAAAAAAAAAAAAGAACATGCATACCTGATCAAAGCATAAAAATGGCAATGAAATTGCAGAGCGAGAAACCTTCTTCCATGGCTATGGATTCCACAAGTTGAGTGTGTGTGTGTGTGGTTGCTTGGAGCAAGGAGAAACCACACTCCAAGAAAGTGAAGCAACTTTGGTGTGCCTTTCTGCAACTCTGAAGAGCCTCAGATCCAATCGAAAAATAAAGGGACAAGACAAATGAAAACTGTAACAATAATTACAACAATATTAATAAAAATAATGTGTTGTTATAATTTTTCTCCTTTTTTTTTTCTTTTTTTGCTTTTGTGTTAGTTTCTGGGGGGTGATGAAGGGTGTGGCTTTGTGGAGTGGGAATTGCAGAAAACGAAGCCAACTTCACAAGCAAAGCTAAACCAAATAAATAAATAATAATAAAGTGCAGTTCCTTATCTTAATGGTTATGTGTTCCCTCTAAAAGAAACCCAACCTCACCTAGTTTCTTGTTCTCGTATTCCCAAAGTTTTAATGCTTCTTTTTTAGTGCATATTCTGAAAGGGGAAATGAGTTGAGTTGGGGCTAGGCACGGGGTAGTGTCATCCTTCCCAAATTTTTTTATTAGCAAAATATGCTCTTAATTTTCATAAATATTTTGATTTAATGTGATCTTGGCTGTTTAAAAAATAATATTAGTTTTAATTTCTGTACAATTTAAAGATTTTCAGAATGATTTGTGTCTGTACTTAGTTATTATAATGTATCATGTATTTAATCAAAAAGAATAATTATTTTGATATGACTAAAATGTATTATATTATATTACTATTATTACAATTAGATGGAAATAAAAATTATTTTAAAAAATTAAAATTAATCAAGAATAAAGAATCAAAACTAAATAAAATAATATTTATAAACCTTTTTTATACTGTGTTTCGGTTGCTGTCAACTTTTTGAGGTTGTTTTTTTTTCTTGTTTGCTGTATATGTTTTTCATGCTTTTTCTTGTTTGAGTGTTCTGTAAAGTGGTACGAACTGTTATAATCAATTCATATTAATTATAAAATTTGATAAAATTAATTTTAATATTTTTATAAATATAAAAAATTATCAATTCAAGTATTATATTAAAAGTTTTAGTGAAACAAATTAAATTTGTTGTCATTCATATTTTACTGAATAATATTTTGATATTTGACTCATAGTATGTTTTTAAAAAAATCCATGCACATTATTGACTAAGGAAATATTAAATATCTCAAATTTTAGTACCAAAATATATATTTACTTAATAAATAAATAAAATCCCCTTTTTGATCTTGGAGGCGGGGAGGAGAAATTGGGTCGGACGATTTAATTGTTTTATTTATTTGTGAAATGATGGGTCTAAATCCTTCCACAAATTTTGTTATATTTGATAAAATTAAGTGAGAAAACAATTAAAAGTCAAAAATCATCTTATTTAATTATAATTATTTGGTAAAATTATATGTAGAAGTAACTAAAAATGAAAAAAAAATCAAAACTATAAAAGAAGATAAAAATATTAAAACCTTAAATAGAAAAAATTAAATAAGAAATCTAATAAATATATAAGGATAAAAAAGAAATAAATATAAGGAACTAGAAAGTAAAAATTAATGTTTAAAATACACATCTAAAAAAATGTTAAAAATTACAACAAAAAAAAACCTCGTTTATTAAATAATCAAACAATTTTTTTCAAGTAATGAACAAAACTAAAAACCTCGTTTATTATTTTTTTATGGGAAAAAAAGTACTCAACCTTATTAAACCTTATCTCTTTTATAAATAGGCACCTTATATTTTATTGTTGTCCCAATTGATCCTTATATTTTATCTACAAATATCATAAATGCACTCTAATTACTCAGAAAAAATGCATTTTAATTGATTCATAAAATTTATCATTTTTTACAAATGGTTATTTCTATCAAATTAGAATTAAATTATTTACCTTATATGATATTCATTCATTAATATTTTCTTCTTTTATTATATATTAAAATATAATAATAATGAATTATAAAAAAGAAAATAATAAAAGCAATTAAAAAGTCTTTTATTTGATTTTTTAATTCAAAATTTTATTACATGTTAATGTTTGGAAAATTATCTATAAAAATAAAACTAATAAAGGATTGGGACTTAAAATTAATAGAAAAATGATTGAGTTTTCTTCTTTATAAGTAATTTGGGCCCGAATTTTATATATGACTGCTTTCAAAAATGGATAAAGTTTAAAATGGGCAAATTAAGATGTTTATGTGCAAAAATGGTAAATTTTAAGGATAAATTGAAATAAAATTAAAGTTTATGGTGTTTATTTGCAAACAAAATAAAGTTTAAGGATAAATTTGTAAGTATTTATAGCATTAAAGAAAGTGTTAGAAATCACTATTAGGTTAAAACAGTAAAGTGTTTATTTCTAACACTCTTTTATTGTTAGTTGGTTAAAATTTATTAAAAATCACTCTTTTAGGTAAATTTAAATTTTTATTTAACAATTTTTTATTTACAAATATGATCCATAAAAATTGGTAATTTCAAATAAATATAATTCAATAGTAGAGAAAGTATTGGAAAAAATGTGTCATGGACTCATAGTGTGTCTAACATTCTTCTTTTATTTAATAAAAATTATAATAAATAAATATTAAAATTAAGATTATTATTAAATAAATATTTTTAACATATATAAATTATATTTTTGATTTGGATAAAAAAAATTTACATTGTGAAACAATATTATTTTTAATTATTGAAAATTCTTTCCAAAATTTGTATTTCGATTTAGAAATAAAGATGAATGATACACTCAAACAAACATATAGGTAGAGGTAGTTAAGAAAATCAAATTTACAAATAAGATAAAAAAAAAAAAAAAGGATAGTAGTTTGAGAAAAAGAATTGGCTATTTAAACCAAATTAAATTTAAAATTAAAATTAAGAAATATATTTAATAAGTATAAAAAATTAAAAATAAATTCTTCAATATTTAAGATTAAGATGAAACATTAACTCAATAAAAGTCAAAATAACTCATTAAAATATATTTTTTTAAGAATAAAATCTAAAAGTTCTCTCAATCAAAATTACCTTAACAATCTCATTTAAAAGTAGTTTCTAAAAATATTTTTATTTGGAAATGAGAATTCAAATTTATAATGTAAGGATAAATAAAAGTTTTTTTAAGAAATGGATCAGTTTTTCAATGATGGATTAAAAGTATGGATAATAATAGAGAGTTTTATATAATGCCTTATAATATTCATTATTATATACTCCTGTTTTAAAATAATATTCCATCTAAATCTATATTTATATGGATAAAAATTACAACATTCATATTTGTATATGTTAGCTAATTGGATTTCGACTGTAAAAAAAAGGACTTGGATTTTAGACTCATAATCAACATTTTAGTTAATTTAGAAATGGTTTTCTAATATGTATTTGTTTGACAAACTAATAACAAGAATGTTATTACTTATTATAATAATAATATTAATTATGAAAAATCAATAAAATTAAATTAAATAAAATTAAAATATATAATTTAATTGAAAAACAATGTAATTATTATTTAAAATAGAAAAAAAGTTATGTAATGACAATATAAAAAATTTTACACAGTCATCCAATCATAATTTATAATTTATTATGTATGATAAATTTATTGACTTTTAAAATAATTATCTTAAAATAATTTAAAAAATAATTTATGATTACAAGTACATAGATATTAAACTCTTTAAAACATTACAAATACAATTTAACTTAATTAAAATATTTAAAAACTTGTCAAATTTTAGTAATAAATATACTATGAGGTTTTTAATAGAGTTGAATAATATAATATTCATATTTGTAGTCATATTTTCAAATAATTACTTATATCAAAATTTCAAACTTATTTAAGAGATAAATACCTTATTTATTATGAAAAAAATTATAAATATTTTTTTACTTTAGTTTTATAAATATTTATTGAGTCTAAATTTAATTGTGATTCCTAATTAAAGAGTTGAGAACATTATCCCGATTAAGTGACTACTAGTACTTAAGAATGGGTAAAATTAGTTGATACACCATTTGAGAGGGAATATTAATAATATTGTACACAGAAGCAAGTTTGAAAAAACTCATCCAAAATCATTCAGATATTAATGATTGTTTCCATCTAATATTTATTCCGTTCTCTACAAAAACATTTTCAAATATGATTATATATATATATATATATATATATATATATATATATATATATATATATATATAATATAAACATACTTATTTAATATTTTTAGTACAGGTCCATCAACAAATTATAATTAGAAATTCTCTTAAAATATATCAATAATATAACTTAATGCATTCATATTAATAAATACCTTATGTTATCCAACACCTAAAAAAATATAGATATAATATAATGTGATATAAAGTGAAAGTTAGAGAAAAACTAAAAGTATTAGTTGGTGAAAAAACAAAGATAATTTATGTATATTATTTTTATCTTATTTCTTAAACATGAGTAATAAAAAATGTATATAGAAAAATATTTGTTGAAAATGATCATAATATAAATATCAATATCTCACCTTATTAGCCTTCAACAAAAAAATTATCCTAAACATATACTCAAATCATTAATATTGATTTTGTTCCACAAGTTATTTTAGTTAGTTTTTAATTTTTTTATTAACTAAAAAATTTATTTAATTGTTTGATAAATATTTCTTTTAGTATTTTTAAAATTTTAATTGAAATAATATTTTTTTAAATATTAACTTTTAATTTTTTTATATTTTATTTATTTATTATTCTTATTTATTAAATTTTCTTATTGTTAGATTTTTTTTATATAATCTTACTATTAGATCAAACATTATTTTATTGTTTATTTATTTTCACTACTCATTCGTATACGTCTAAGGTATCACCGTTCTCATCACTATTTTTTTTCTCCAACTTCTTGCTCACTCTCGGTAAAACTATTTTTTATTTTTAATCAATTAATTGTTTATTTTTTATTGTATTCCTTTTTGCATTAAATAATGAATCTCTCATATTCTATTTTTTAAAATAATTTTATATTAGATTATTTTTTATGGTTATTAACATAATAAAAATATAATGATTATTTAAGTGTATTTTTTTACTTTATTTTAAACTTGATTAAAAATATTTTAAGAAATAATATGAGATTAATAGTAGAATACTTAATATGAAAAATATAATAATTAAAACTAAAAATATAATGAAAATAATTTATCTATAAAGAAAATTTACAAGAATTTAAAACTAATTAAAAAAATTAAAATTATAACATCACAAAAGATATTTTTATCTATAAAATAAAGTTGGAATTTATATAAAAATATCATATAAATATATTCTTTTTTATTATTTTATATTTTTCAGTTATTTGAACATGATAGTTTTATCCAACACTTGGTAAGCTAACTTAACAATTTTTAATTTTTAGCTTCTAATTATTTTTTAGTTAGTTTTATCAAATATATTTCTTTTAATTCGTTGTTAATAAGCATAGTTTCGGAATTCAGCTCACATTGAAATGAAAGAAGATTTCTTGCTTTTTGTGTCACGGTTTTTTTACTAGAAAACAAATAAAGAATTTTGAAGACCGTATTAAATATGAATCTTTTAAGAATTTTCTTTGAAAGTATTTTTACCTTTGAAATTTTATTTATTGGCAATAAGCATTTTTTATGGGAGATACTTTTGCTCAAGTTAAGTATAACTACTATGAGCAACCCACTCTTTCCCGAAGTAATTTTTATTTATATCTTCTTAGGAACATTCAAATTTACAAAATTAAGTTGATTGATATTCTTTATATATATATATATATATAGGATTGATATTCTAATTTATTATGAAGTGTATTCTTAAACAGTTAAACACATTCAATCTTAAGAAAAAGAAAGAGCTTCAAAAAGTTTTATTTATATCACATGATCGAAGCTACTCAAACTACACCAAAAAAGTTAAAATAATTGCCTCCTCTGTTGTCCCATTGTCATCAAAATCCTGTGATGCGCCAAAGCACACCTTCGTTGCCCTGTTTTTATCTTTTTAATATTTCCAATAAAAAAACTATGAAAACTTAATTATTGAACAAATGGGCAAGAGAAATGTTTTTTCATTGACAAATCACGAATTTTTAGGGAAAGAATGAGAAGAAGAGAATCGAGCTAAGTATTTGTGAGCCATCTATTGAACCGTCATTTTTTAGTTGATCATCAGACTAATTTAGCTTAGTTCTTGATTGGGTCATACTCCATTCACTTTTTTAAAATATAAAAAAATTAAAAATTATTAAAGTAAATTACTTTTATGTGACCAGCTAATAAAATGTAGTGTTGTTGGCGATGAACATAGGCTAATCTGGACTTTCACTGGGAATGGAAGATACTCACTCAAGTCGCCCTACTATCACGCAATGAAATCTTATATGTCTCTGGATGTTCCACACAAAACCATCATCTTTCTTTGGCATTTAGTTATAGTGGGAAAAATTGTTTTAGTTTATAGTTTTTTTATTAGTTGAAAAATTAGTATGATTGATTGTTAAATAATTGTTTTAAGTAACTTCTAACATTATTTTAGTAACTTTAAATTTTTTATTTTTAAAATATTTATTCAAATTTATTATTATATTTTTTAAATGTTATTTTATACTTTTTAATTATTTTGATATTAAATTTGACCGAAATCTTATAATTTAATAAATTAATTTTTGTTTCTAACGAGAACACACTTATAAGGGAGTTCAATGTCCTATTACCTGTTCTATGTGTGGAATTGACTTGGAGTCCGCCTGGCACATATTTCTCAGCTGTCCCAAAGCTCTGAATGTATGGAATATTTATGAAAGTATCAATGATTGTATTTTTTTCTTCTCTAAAAAAATTAGATGACAACTAGCAACTCAGCTTAATTCTTGCCCTTTGGTGTCTATATATGGTTCATACATAATGAAAAGGTTTGGGAAAATATAGCAGCAATCCTTGACTGCATCTGAGCATGCCCTACCGAGTTTTGAGATGGATTAAATCAAGGGTACAAACAACTCACCAATAATTGATATAACTGATACTGATTTGTGTTCCTTAATCAAGTGATCTATGATTTGAATCGTGATTGATTCTTGAATATGAAGTAAATTCTGTTGGAAGAAAAATATATTGTGTGTTTATGGTGTTCAGAGAAGATTAATTATCACTTCTAACAGAATTATTTCGTACCAATACTATGACCCAAAAAAAACAACTAAGGGTGCTCTGAAGTGTAATGTAGATGCATCCATGAGAGCTACCATTTGTGATTCTGGAGGTCACTTTGTATGTGCTAGAACTTCTTTCAAAGCTGGAAACATCCCTGCTGCAGAGGAAATTTAAAGGACGATTGAGTTGGGCGACAACAACGTCACCTTCGAGACTGATTGCAAACATGTTTGTGACTTGCTTCAGTCGTGCTCCAATATATATGGATTCGAAATTGGTTTCACTTTTGTAATAATAACCTTCGTTTAACTAGTAACTCAAATGTGAATTTTGGCGAACCAAATGGTTCATGTCCTTGCAAAGACGTCGTCTAGGTTCTATGCTAATCCATAATGTTTTGATGTTTCTCATCATTGTATTGAACTATTGATGTTTTTCTTATTAATGAAATGATATAAGCTTGTTGTAGTAAAAAAAAATGCTAATAAAATATTTTTTAATTATTATAAACTAAACTATATATATATATATATATATATATATATATATATATATATATATATATATAACTTAAATATTTTAATATATATAATATTGAATTGACCATTTATTATTTTATTAATTATAAAAAAGATAAAAATTGGCCAATATGCTATCTCAACTCATCACAAACCTGCCCAATTTGTGCTCGTAAAAATTGGAGTGGAGCGAGATCAAAATAAGGTTAGGCTTAAATTTTCACTTTATACCTTTACCTTAACTCGAATTCTCACTTTATATTTGATTATTTGTTCGAATCCATTTAGCTCGTAGCACCACCAGCGGTGATCTAGCTGCGTCACCAACGGTTTTGATTGGACAGTACAGCCAAACCATGAAATTGTCAGATTTTACAGTCATTCATTCTTCATACTTTCATTGGCCACCATCACCAAAATTAGTCATCAAAGAGTCAAAACATCCTTAATTATCAATAAACCAAAGGGAAAGTGATTATTTTGGTCAATAATTAAATATGTAAATCAGTAATAATTTAATTTATGAAAGAACAAATTTTTTTAATTTAGTTCTTAAATGTGTAAAAGGTGTGACAATTATGTCATGTTGTTAAATTTTAATTTGTTAGACTATTTTGTCATTAAATTGTATTGTTATAGAATCAAATTGACATTAAATTTTTAAAATTTGGGAAGCAATTTATCATTAAATTATACAATAGGACATAATTATAACATTTTTTACACATCTAAGGACTAAATCAGAATTTTCTTTCTTTCATAGACAAAATTGTAATCAAATTATACATTTAGGGACCAAGATAATTATTTACCCATGAATGAAACCTAAAAGTCTCAAAAAATCTACATTTTTTATTCAATCATCATAATTAGGACTTTTAACTCCCATTTGGGATCCTAAAGTATTCCGACAACCTTCAATCTTTTAGGTTAACTACTAGACTAATCATCGATCCAAATATACTCATACTTAAAACTCATTTTAATAAGTTATTATCATATTGATTATACATATCTATTATCTTTTATTTTAATAAGTACTTGATTTAATTTTCATATAATGTTTGGGATTTTTTAAAATTTAATATGTTTGATAGTCCTATAAATATGGAAAAATTTTGGTCTTAAAATTAGTTTTTTTTAAGGAAGTCTTGAAATATAACTATCTTCTTTTACAGTTATTTTGCATCAAACCTAAATTTATATATATTAGTGTTAATTGCTTATTACATAATTATAAAACTGTGTTGAAGAATTTTAAAAGGGCATTGATAACTTGTACACGCAATACAATTTAACTGTACAAACAATCCAGCATGTTGAGGAGAACTATTTTATTTTTAGAGAACATTTTTATCTATTTTTTTAAAGTTACACGAACAAACAAAATTATTTTAGTTAGTTTTTAATTTTTTTATTAGTTAAAAAACTCAATTAATTGTTCAATAAACAAGTTTTTTTAAATAAAGTTTTAGTTTTTTATTTTTTGAAATGCTATTAGAAGTATCATTTTTTGAAACACAACAAGAAATAACATTTTTTAAAATGCTAATTCTATCTTTTAGTTTTTTTTATATTTTTTTTTACTTTTATCCTCAATATATTTATTTATTTTTCTTGTTACTTTTTTTAAAAAAAATAAATTATAATTTTATTATTTTTTTATCATTTTATATTTTTCAGCTACTTCAACAATAATTAATTTGATCGAGTACTTCTAATTTAATACGCCAACTTTTCAACTCTCAATGGTTAAAAATAACTAATTAATTTTTTCGATTTTTAGTTAGTTTTCTTCTAACTTTCAACTAACTTTTTAAGTAATTTTGTTAAACATAGGATCATTTCTTAATATATTTTCTTGATTATTTATTCATGTAGTCGCAATTGTTTTGTTGGATTAAGGAACAAACATTATTTTGTCAAATAATAATAAAAAAATATATCTATTATCAAATGACAATCACATGGTCGATAAATTGATAAATTAAGTAGTAATTAATAATGCTGGCGTGATCAACCACGAATCATAAGTGATATTGATTTATATTTCTTAAAAAAATTCAGAATTTAAATCTTAATTAATTATTGGAGATAAAATAAATTATATTAGATAAAAAATATAAATCTTATCATCTAAATAAGAAACCTTCACATGCATGCACGTGCATCAGACTCCCAAGCACGGGACGGTTGTCCTTGGTGGTCCACGATTAATTATACGCTCTGAGACTGAGTGCCACAAAAATCAAAATGAATAATGGATCACCACCGAAAAAAATAACAATTGATAAAATAAAACAAGCACACACCACACATTTTACCGTAAGAAAAAAAAACACACATTTTCTTGACATATTTTTAATATAAATTAAAATTTATTAAAAATTATAAATTTACGATGAAACTCATTAGATAATGAAAAAAATTATACTAACATTTTACAATTTTATTCAATTGCAATTAATAATAAAGATTCAAAAGATTGCTCAAAGAATATATCTGAGAGTATTTATTACTGTAACATTTTTCATTCCGTGATTCTATTTCAAGAAAATTAGAATAGGGATACATGACAACAAGGTGTTTTATTTATTTACGGTAGAATAATAAACAACAAAAAAACAAACTACACAGTCGTCGTCTTCGTTATCTAAACATAACGATTTCAAAGGCGGAAACTTTACCAAATCCCCCATGATGGGGAACAAAATATGTTATGTTAAATATCAACTCTCTAAATCAATGGCTTAGTGTTAACATTGACATTTTTTTATTATTGAAAAATGATGTTGGACGAAGTATTGAAAAATGATGTCTTAATAAACTATTTTGACTAAGTGTTAAAATATAGTTTTTTGGCTAATTGTATATTGATGGAAGAAATGAAGATTTAAAAAACATTAAAACACTAAAAGATATCAACGATGAAGATTGAAGATACAAGTTATCAAAGGTGAAGATCCAAGACAAAAACCATCGATGGTAAAGATGACAACCGGAAGTTACTTGGAAGTTATGAGTAGTTAGAAATTATTATTTATAAATACTAATTTGTACTATTGTAATAAGGGTTAGAACATGTAACATCCTTATATCCTCTTAAGTCCATGTGACACGCATAAGTCCATGCGACATTTACGGATTGACGGGTTAAGACAATGTTTTCAACCAACATTTCAATTTTAATTTTTTATTTTCCTCTAAACCCTTTTACTTTTTTCAATCTTCATTTACTCTCCAAATTTTACTTTTTCTAATCTATATTTCTTCTCAAAACTTTTATTATTCCAATCCCTGGTTCTTATTATTATCGAATTACTATCAAAATTTCTATTAGAACTATTATCAAAATAATATTAAGATTATCATTGGAGTTAATATTATCAAAACTCATTCCTCTTTTGTTTATAATTTGTTCCAATGATTGATGTTTGATATTGATAGAAGTTAAACAGGCCTACCAGGAGGATAAAAGACCTCCAAAGGAAGAACTGTCTCCTTTCTCGAATATACCTATAGTATTATGTTTGTTAATAAAAACAAGCACAAATTTCACGGTTAACACTAAGATAAGGAAAGACTACAATGGGATACATGCACTCGAATATTAAAAAAATCGTCTCCCCTTCACTAGACCCCAACAACCACTTCTCCTCTTGACCCGAACCATTTTCCCTCTTTGTCGCTCCCTTCCCTCATTGCCACCACCACCATTGCAATATTTTCCTCTTTTTTAGTCATTCCCTTCGCTACCGTCTCTCCTTCCCCGATCATGCCTTCATCGTCGTTGTTGTTGGAGAGCTGTCACACTCCTTCCTCCACGATGTTACCGTGTGTCACACTCTTCCGTGGAACCTTCATCGCCTAATCGAACCCGCAACGGTGGTATGAACAAGCGCATCAACACCACCACGACATCACCATTGGCGGCCACCACGAGATTGCTCAAGCGTAGATTTGTGTAGCATTGTGCGACGATGTTATACGAGGTCGAGGGAGATTTGAAACAAATCTTTGGTCTGAATCATATGTTTTTCTTTTTGGATTTGAGACAACCTGAATGTTGTGGATTGGAATTTGCATTTGTTGGTTCTTCGCAGATAGAAGTGGCGACATAGTGGCCTTGCCATTGGAAACGGGGAGAATAATTGGAAAGAGAGAAAAGGAAAAACAATATTTTTTTTTGTAAAGAGTACATATCTAACACATTGTATCTGAGTGCATGTATACTTATAGTCTCCATTTTTCCTAGCCATTGATTGTAAATAGTACATATCTAATGCATCATATTTGTTTCCCACTTGTTTCTCACTGTGACAAATTTGGTGAAGTTTCCCATCTTAGAACTTGTCCGCAAAACATTAAGCATCTATGTGGAGGAGAGGCCCACAACTGATGATAAAAGAAATTGGAAAAAATGTAATTTGATATTAAGAGAATTTTTAATGTTAATATTAGATTTAGTTCTAAGTAGGATAAGTAATATTTTAATTTAGAAATATGATAAAAATAATAAGTAATGTTCAAATGAAAAATTTAAGTTTTATTTGATTCTAATAAATATATGTATGTATGCATATATGTATGTATGTATGTATGTATGTATGTATGAGGTTTGTTAATGTACACACACACACACACTTGGTTTTTAGTATAAATGTGTTAGCAAGTTATAATTAGAGATTATCTTAAAATACACTAATGATATAGCTTGCTAAGGCATTCATACTAAAAAAAAATGTGTACATTAGAAAATACTAGTAGGGTTTGCTAATGGACAAATACTTGTTTTTTTAGTGTGAATGTGTTAGCAAGCTATAAATAGATATTGTCTTAAAATACATCAATGGTGTAGTTTTTTTTTTATACATGGAAGGCCCAAAGGGCTGAAAAACACAAACAACTATGCAACAACAGAAGCGATTGAACAATCAGCCTTTAGCAAAGATGAAACAAACTCAGGAGGCATTTCAAAGATATTACAACCCAAATCTAAATTGTTAGATAAATATGTGAAGACATCAACAATTAACCATGTTGGCTTGTCTAAAGATTTGCTGCCATTGGAATTGCATTGAAGAGGAAGCCAAACTCCAAATAAAACCAATTAGGTGGGCCAAGAGGTGATCTGACTGACACCCATTTCTGGAGCATTTTAAAAGCATCCTTAGAATTAGATTCCACAATAATCTTATCATAACCTCTAATGATTGCTACTTGAAGCCCTCTAAAAATAGTTGCAAGCTCAGCTTGGAGGATGGAGCAATTTCCTAAGAAGCAAGCAAAGCCAAATCGAAACATTCCATACTTATCCTTGACACCCCTCCCACAAAAGCATCTCCAGAATTAACATTGAAGGATCCATCACATTTGAGCTTGCACCAACCAGTTGGGGGAAGCTTCCAGGCCACAACAACATTTTTTGTTTACACATATGGGATGTGTTAGACTAGACGATCCATTATCACAACTGGACGATCCATTCTTACCCATGATTTTGATGATTATAAATTATTGATGGACTAATGAGTTATCTTTAAGTCTACATGACTATCTACATATGAGCACACTTGGTATTATTTCTTATTATATAGCTCTTATTAGTGCACATCCATTCAAAAACGAAAATTATTTTTATTAAAGAGTAATATCCAACGTCAAATGCACTATTATGAACTAGATCCACTTGCTATGAAAACCAATGTCTATACACCATGTTGTTTTATCTGCGGCCAATGGACTTAATCGCTTACACAATCTATTTTATACAAAGTATAAGTGACGTCCAACATTGTACTGAAATTCATGTTAGCTACAAAGGGAAGTGTACAAACACAACTTTCACAATTTCATTTTTGTCTCTCTTATTTTGAATTGCTAACATTTGAATTTCAAGTATGAAAGGATAAAATAGAAGGAAATATAAGAATTCAAGAGAATATTCTACAAGGGTCATTTTCGCTAAAGAAAAGGAACACATGTTGTTATTTGTACTTTGTTCCTTCTCTCTCCAACAAGACTGTGACACGTTGCACTGCCTCCAATTCTGAGACAACGATTATATCAAGGCAAGCACAAATCCCGTAGCAGATTGCTTCTCAGCAGTCTATAAAAGGCAACTACCAACTTTGTTAACAAGTTAATGAAAATAACAAGAGAAAAATGAGCAAGAGCAATTCGAAGAAAAATTTGTCAAGTCAATGGATGATACAAAACAATGTTGAATTAGTTCATCCTTTGCCTAGCAAAGTTATTCATTGTATTTGAACTTAAATGTTTATCCATTCATTGAGTGATTTGAATCTATGTATTCATTCAAACATTGTTTGTTTGTGAAAGCCAAAAGTGACTTAGTGTTAAATAATACTTGAATGTCTTAGATTCAGGGGGAGTTTAAGGATGTGCCGGAAGTGGCCTAGAGAATATTGTTGTAACCATGAGTGATAGGAAATAATACTTGTTTGTAATCAAGTTTTTATTAGTGAAACCCTTTACAAGTTTGTGAATGAGAACTAAACATAACTCTATTTGAGTGAACTAGCATAAACAAATTGTTTCTACTTCTCTCTTAAGCTATTTGATTAGTATTCTCTTAAGCTTGCTTTGACACACTTGGTTACACTAGTTTCTATTTGAAAACCTTTGTGAAAACTCT